>NC_092411.1:166233384-166485884 GCF_040894005.1 Engystomops pustulosus | reverse complement strand
ACACACATATATGTATACACACACACACACACACATCTATACACACACATATATGTATACACACACACACACACATCTATACACACACATATATGTATACACACACACACACACACATCTATACACACACATATATGTATACACACACACACACACACATCTATACACACACATATATGTATACACACACACACACACACATCTATACACACACATATATGTATACACACACACACACACACATCTATACACACACATATATGTATACACACACACACACACACATCTATACACACACATATATGTATACACACACACACACACATCTATACACACACATATATGTATACACACACACACACACATCTATACACACACATATATGTATACACACACACACACACATCTATACACACACATATATGTATACACACACACACACACATCTATACACACACATATATGTATACACACACACACACACATCTATACACACACATATATGTATACACACACACACACACATCTATACACACACATATATGTATACACACACACACACACACATCTATACACACACATATATGTATACACACACACACACACATCTATACACACACATATATGTATACACACACACACACACATCTATACACACACATATATGTATACACACACACACACACATCTATACACACACATATATGTATACACACACACACACACATCTATACACACACATATATGTATACACACACACACACACATCTATACACACACATATATGTATACACACACACACACACATCTATACACACACATATATGTATACACACACACACACACATCTATACACACACATATATGTATACACACACACACACACATCTATACACACACATATATGTATACACACACACACACACATCTATACACACACATATATGTATACACACACACACACACACATCTATACACACACATATATGTATACACACACACACACACATCTATACACACACATATATGTATACACACACACACACACATCTATACACACACATATATGTATACACACACACACACACACATCTATACACACACATATATGTATACACACACACACACACACATCTATACACACACATATATGTATACACACACACACACACATCTATACACACACATATATGTATACACACACACACACACATCTATACACACACATATATGTATACACACACACACACACATCTATACACACACATATATGTATACACACACACACACACATCTATACACACACATATATGTATACACACACACACACACATCTATACACACACATATATGTATACACACACACACACACATCTATACACACACATATATGTATACACACACACACACACATCTATACACACACATATATGTATACACACACACACACACATCTATACACACACATATATGTATACACACACACACACACATCTATACACACACATATATGTATACACACACACACACACATCTATACACACACATATATGTATACACACACACACACACATCTATACACACACATATATGTATACACACACACACACACATCTATACACACACATATATGTATACACACACACACACACATCTATACACACACATATATGTATACACACACACACACACATCTATACACACACATATATGTATACACACACACACACACATCTATACACACACATATATGTATACACACACACACACACATCTATACACACACATATATGTATACACACACACACACACATCTATACACACACATATATGTATACACACACACACACACATCTATACACACACATATATGTATACACACACACACACACATCTATACACACACATATATGTATACACACACACACACACATCTATACACACACATATATGTATACACACACACACACACATCTATACACACACATATATGTATACACACACACACACACATCTATACACACACATATATGTATACACACACACACACACATCTATACACACACATATATGTATACACACACACACACACATCTATACACACACATATATGTATACACACACACACACACATCTATACACACACATATATGTATACACACACACACACACATCTATACACACACATATATGTATACACACACACACACACATCTATACACACACATATATGTATACACACACACACACACATCTATACACACACATATATGTATACACACACACACACACATCTATACACACACATATATGTATACACACACACACACACATCTATACACACACATATATGTATACACACACACACACACATCTATACACACACATATATGTATACACACACACACACACATCTATACACACACATATATGTATACACACACACACACACATCTATACACACACATATATGTATACACACACACACACACATCTATACACACACATATATGTATACACACACACACACACATCTATACACACACATATATGTATACACACACACACACACATCTATACACACACATATATGTATACACACACACACACACATCTATACACACACATATATGTATACACACACACACACACATCTATACACACACATATATGTATACACACACACACACACATCTATACACACACATATATGTATACACACACACACACACATCTATACACACACATATATGTATACACACACACACACACATCTATACACACACATATATGTATACACACACACACACACATCTATACACACACATATATGTATACACACACACACACACATCTATACACACACATATATGTATACACACACACACACACATCTATACACACACATATATGTATACACACACACACACACATCTATACACACACATATATGTATACACACACACACACACATCTATACACACACATATATGTATACACACACACATCTATACACACACATATATGTATACACACACACACACACATCTATACACACACATATATGTATACACACACACATCTATACACACACACACACACACATCTATACACACACATATATGTATACACACACACATCTATACACACACATATATGTATACACACACACATCTATACACACACATATATGTATACACACACACATCTATACACACACATATATGTATACACACACACATCTATACACACACATATATGTATACACACACACATCTATACATACACATATATGTATACACACACACATCTATACATACACATATATGTATACACACACACATCTATACATACACATATATGTATACACACACACACACGCACATCTATACATACACATATATGTATACACACACACACACGCACATCTATACATACACATATATGTATACACACACACACACGCACATCTATACATACACATATATGTATACACACACACACACGCACATCTATACATACTTATGCATACATAGAAGTTACCTTACCGTACTCTTTTCTTCTTTTACGGTCCTGGCAGGTTCTGCCTTGTCCTCAGGCGGGGGGCTGGAGCCTGGGGGAACCGGAGCCTAGGGGGGCTGTCTGGAGCCTGGGGGGGGGGTGACCGGAGCCGGGGGCGGCAGAGCACAGGGGGGGGAAGGAGACGGTAGCTTAGGGTAGTATGCAGGGAGTGGGGGAACCCGAAGAGGACAGGTGGGGCTGCAGTCAAGGGGATGTTCCAGGAGTTCACAGGTGCCGGCCGGCAAGCAGGCGGATGTGCTGCCGGCGGTCATGTGGAAGTGCCGCGCTGCAGTGCGGGAGGGTAAATGTGCCGCCAGGCGCAAGGGTACATGTGTTGGCGCGAGCGGAGCGGGGGGAAGTACCGGGCGCCTGTCATGGAGAAGTGCCGGCTTGCGGGGGGGATATGCCAGCCCGTGGGCATGTGGATATGCCAGCCGCGGGACAGGTACATGTGCTGGCGGTGGGCGAGAGTATGTGTCCACCGGCGGGCTGGAGCCCGGTGCTGCGCCCTCATCCAGCAGGAGGCGCGCCGCCTGAGGCGAGATACTCAACTCGCCTCATGGCAGGTGCGCCCCTGGGAGCAGGGAGCCGAGAGCCTAGGGGGGGGGGGGAGCTCGGTGCCGGCAGGGCCTGGGGGCCGTGGTAAGGTGCCGGCGGCGTCGGGGGGTGGGCGCGAGGTGCCGGACGGAGGTCTGCAACGTGGTCCCGTCCGGTGCGGGAGCTCAGTGCTGGCCGGTGCCGCCCCTGCGCGGACCGGCTGATAAACTCCAACGGCCCGGTCCTGGTCCGCGGACCGGCGGTTGGGGACCTTTGATCTATACAACCTGCGACAATGCGCCTGAATGCGCTGGGGGGCACTACTAGACTAGGTAGTCGCGTCGCCATTTTGGGCGAGACCCATTATCTGCTTAAGCTATCTGCAAAAAATAAAACTGGATTTTGGGCTGGATAGTGTAGCAACGGTCACAGGTGTTTTACCAAAAATTTCGTGCCAGCTTGGGCTTGTTGACCGTAACATATACAGACTGAGGCAAATGGTGAATGAAATGCTAAGCTTTACAAGTGTTTAACTTATTAATGAGGGAATAACGCTTAACCAAAATACCGCATGGCGGCTGAGCATCTTACTAGATAAATGAGATAAGAACCAATGAAAAACAGTTTGGACACATTGGGAGTAAGATGAAAGGTAAGTTGAACCTGTCCGATGCGAGTATTTCAAGTGTCCTCTTTCCAAGTTGATCTCTTCTTCTTCTCTCTCACAGGTTTCGGCGCCGCCACTAACTGCCAGGGAGTAGGTGTTTTCAGCATAGGTAGCTCTATCTCGTCAGCTGCCGGTAGCCAGGAGGGAATGTTGATGGGGTTAATTCCTAGAAGCTTCCAGGTTTTCTCCAGGTCTCTCGGGTGTTTGATCACTACTTGCTGGTTCCCTTTAGAGAATTGCAGGCCAAACGGGAATAGCCACTTGTACTGTAGGTTGAGGTCGCGCAGTTTGGTCAAAAGTGGTCTGAAAAGGCGTCTTTTAGCCAGAGTGGATGCTGCTAAGTCCTGAAAGAGGGCCACTTTAGCGCCTTCATATTCTAAGTCGCCATGTTCTCTCGCTTTGCTGAGGATGGCTGCCGTGTCGACATAGCTCAGGAGCCCGCAAATTATGTCTCTGGGTGGGTCTGTTGGGGCTGGCTTGGGCCTGAGGGCTCTGTGCACTCTCTCGATTATCACTTTTCCAGAGCGGTCTGCCCCTAATAGCATAGTGAATATCTGCTGCATGATGCTTGGCAGCGCTTCTGTAGCCCAGGATTCAGGGAGGCCTTTTAGCCTGACGTTTTTACGGCGACTCCTGTTTTCTTGGTCTTCCAGCATCAGGAAGGTATGATTTATCTGGTTGTCCTTGGCTGTCAATTTGCTCCTTACAGCCTCAGCAAAGCCCACTAGTTCTTCCTGCCCTGACTCCAGAGCTTCCACCCTGTGCCCCACGAGGCGTACCTCTGCTTTGATCTCCGAGAGCTCCTTCATGACCGGGGCCAACGCTGCCGTGATCGTTTTTTGTAGCACTGCTTGTGATATCTCAAAGCGTGAGGAGCCGGGCTCGTGGTCTGACGGCGTGTCCGAGTGCTCTGAGGCATCAGAGGGTGAGTTGCTCGACGCCATCTTGTGCCGCATGCACGCGGGACTTTCTAGGCTCGTTTTGTCTCTAGCAGCTTTATTTACGCTGATTTGAGAGCGATCGGCTTGTCCCCGGTTACTTCCGGGACCGCTACCTCCATACTTCACCATTTGCCGTTGCTTCTGCCCAGTTTGCTGCGGGTCTCACATGTGTAGCGCACGGAGCTCCGGATCTATGCTGCCATCTTCCGCAGCGGTCAGCTCCGCCACCCGGACAAAGGAGCATTTGTTGTAGCATCACGTAACCCATCTATATCCCTCTTCACTGCAGCTGGAAAGGCCTCAATGTGTGGTGCCTCTACATCTGGATTGAACGTCCTCTTTTTACATAGCTGAAACTGGTTAAGACACAATTCAGATTCATTCCTAAAATCAATTCTTGTACATGCATAAAAGAAGAAGTGTTTAAGCTTGATTGCACAAATTAATTTCTATATATCTACCTGAAACCAATCCGGGAGAGAGGCAATACAGAAAGAGAGTCCCTTAGACAATACAGAAATCTGGTCATTGGTAAGTTTCTTGGAAGAAATATTTACCACTAAATGTGTTTAAGTCCTCTTTCTCAATGCCATCTTGGGTATTGGTTGATTCATCTTGGAATGTGTAGGTTTTCCTGTATCTGTGGTAGTTGCGGCCTTGTCTTGGATCTTTCGATGTGTGAACACAGGCAGTCCCCGGGTTACGTACAAGATAGGGTCCGGAGGTTTGTTCTTAAGTTGAATTTGTATGTAAGTCGAAACTAAATATTTTATCATTGTAGATCCAGACAAAAAAATTTTTGGCCCCAGTGACAATTGGAGTTTAAACATTTTTTGCTGTAATGGAACCAAGGATTATCAATAAAGCTGCATTACAGACACTTTACAGCTGATTGCCATCTGGGACTATAGTAAAGCATTCAGAAAGCTTCACCAGAGGTCAGAGGGGTCCTTCTGTAACTATGGGTTGTCGGGTGTCCTTAAGTAGGGGACCGCCTGTATATATATATAGCAGTGAAGAAGATTGAATAAATGATCTTCTGATCACATGTTCACATGGTTTTTATAACCACAAATAAAAAAAAATCCATAAAACACTAGCTTTCCATATAATCTAATAAAGTATAAAAAAAAAAAAAATCCCCACATATTTGGTATCATTGTGTAACAAACGGTACAATAAAACTGCAGCATTATTGGACCTGCATGGTGAAGAAAAAAAGCAAAACAAAAGACACTTGCCAAACAACATGATTTTTCATTTATTACCTTCACAAAAAATGTTTTAGAAAGTCATCAAAAAAAGGAATATAGTCCACAGTAAAACCACTGAGAAAATCAAATTGTCACGCAAAAAAATAAGCTGTTACATAGCGTCAACTGATCTTGTGCCTTTGAAAACATTATGATGCTAAAGCAAATGATATTTTCTCTAATTTAGCTATTTTCTCTAATGTAAATTAAGTATTCCTATAAGCATATTGACCCATAGAATAAATATAATCTATTATTTTCATGGTACGGTAAATGGAGAAAAAAATAAGCTAAAAATTCTAAACAAGTATTAATAATTTTATTGTCCTCCACGCAGAAAATCTCATCAATAATCTATAGACACTTTAAAATAGTTTCTGAATAGAACATCAGATCCTTGCAAAATAAGCCCTCCAATGTCCACATTGTTTAACCCCATAGCGCAATAAGACGTACCCTTACGTCTTACTGCGCATGGGGGAGTATGAAGAGGGCTCACGGGCTGAGCCCTCTTCATACTCACCGGGCATTTGCTTCATAATGAAGCAAATGCCCGTCGCTAACACCCGCGATCGGTGCTTGCACCGATCGCGGGTGTTAACCCTTTGATCGCCGCCGGCAAAGCGTGGGCGCCGCCATCTTGGCTCCGATCGTCACTCCCCGTGACGTCACCGGGGAGCGGCGATCCGTTGCCATGACAGCCTGGGATCACACAAAGATCCGAGGCTGTCATGATCGAGGCTATCTATTACAATGTGCGATCTGCACATTGTAATAGATGGTATGCAAAATCCCCATATACTGCCATACTGTCAGACAACCTAGGGTTAAAGTACCCTAGGGAGTCTGAGAAATAGCAAAAAAAATAAATAAAAAAAAGTTAAAAAAAAAATTATATTAAAAAACCATAAAAATTCAAATCACCCCCCTTTCCCTAGAACTGATATAAATATAAATAAACCGTAAAAATCATAAACACATTAGGTATCGCCGCGTCCGAAAATGCCCGATCTATCAAAATATAATAACCGGTTTTCACTGCGTTTAACCTCGTAGCGGAAAATAGCGCCCGAAGTCGCAAATGGCATTTTTTTGCCATTTTGAAAAATAGAAAAAATTCTATAAAAAGTGATCAAAAGGTCGCACAGTCCTAAAAATAGAAGCATTGAAAACGTCATCAGAAGTCACAAAAAATGACACCACTCACAGCTCCATACACCAAAGTATGAAAAAGTTATTAGCGCAAGAACACGGCAAAATGAAGAATTTTTTTTCTGTACAGGAGGTTTTAATTTTTGTAAATGTATGAAAACATTATAAAACCTATCCAAATTTGGTATCCTCGTGATCGTATTGACCCAATGAATGAAATAGACCTGTCATTTGGGGCGCACAGTGAAAGCTGTAAAAACCAAGCCCACAAGAAATGGCGCAAATGTGTTTTTTCATCATTTTCACTGCATTTAGAATTTTTTTCCCGCTTCCCAGTACACGGCATGGAATATTTAATACCATCACTACGAAGTGCAATTTGTTACGCAGAAAATAAGCCATCACACAGCTCTGTACACGGAAAAATAAAAAAGTTATAGATTTTTGAAGTTGGGGAGTGAAAAATAAAAACGCAAAAACGAAAAAGGGCCTGGTCCTTAAGGGGTTAAAAAAAAAGTATGTAGCCTAAGCAAACAGGCACTGCAGGTTTGCTCTCATTCCGTTATATGCACTGTTGTGTGCCCATATAGCAGTTTACCAACACATATGGGGTATTGCTATACTCAGGAATTGGTTATCAAACTTTGTATAGCTTTTCATCATTTTATTGTTAATGTTTAATTTTTTGGTCGAATTGAATGTAATTTGTGTAATAAAATTGTATTTAATTACACCTCAATTCTTTTTTAACCCCTGTGAAATGCCTAAAAAGTTAACAATTTTCCTTGAAGTTCATGTACATATGTTACAGGTTAAAGTTCATATAATTGACACATTAATGGGGTTTTAGTGTTATTAATACCTCCCAAAGTCACTCGAAGAGTAAAAAGTTTGGGTGATTTTCCTGAAAATGTGCAAAATTGCACATGAAGTTATAAGCCTCATACTATTCTAGAAAAATAAGAGGAGACAAAGAATTGTGCCAACATGAAGCAGAAATGTGATAAATGATTGCTATGATGTTATTTGGAAATTTTTTTTGTAATTTTATTCATATTTCCATTTTTTTGGAAATGCAAGACATGTCACCCAAATATTTCAACTAAATACAGTACAGTTTATTGTATTACGAGAAAACAATCTCAATCTTCTGGATATGTCAAAACGTCCCAAATGTATAACCACTTATAATGAAACATGTTAAATTCTAAAAATAAGCCCTGGGCACGAAGGTGAAAACTAGCTTTGTGGTCAAGGGGTTAACAACATGATGAAAGGAAGAAAAGTAATCTAATATTGGTATATTATAAAGTTTTTTATTATCTGCACTATTGAATGCTTCAATTTCAATATTTTATATTAAGGGCACTTGACAAACACTGGCACCACGCTGTATGCCATTCAACTCGATTGCATGCATACATTTTAGAACTGGTATTTGTTAGCAGTGTAAAATTTCAATAATTGTTGTGGGCTTTCTTTTTCAGTGTTACACTACAAAGGGGCTGGAATTGACTCGTGTTACTGTTGTTAACTCTCAGCTTCAGGTGGTATATGACACTTTTGTAAGACCAAACAACAAGATTGTGGACTACAACACCAGGTGATTGTGATATGTGAAATGATCTGTAACAGTTCCATATGCCTTTTAATTTTTAAACGGAAGCTGTGGAAGTTGAGTAAACACAAGTTTAAAGCAGTAAAAAAAAAATAAATTTAAAAAGTTACAATCACCCCCTTTCCTTTGAACTGATATAAAAATAAATAGTAAAAATCATAAACATGTTAGCCACATTTAGCCACGTCTTAAAATGTTCGATCTATCAAATTATAATAACCGTTATTCCCAGCCATTTTACAACATTTAAGTGATGAAAAGGTCATACAGTCCCCAAAGTGGTAGCAATGAAAACATAAACTCATGCTCCAAAAAGTGACACCTCACGCATGCACCCATACACTGAAGTATGAAAAGTTATTTGTGCCAGAAGATTGCATGATAAAGATATTTTTTTTTGTTCAAAAGGTCTTAACTTTTAAAATTTTGTATTAAAACACAATATTTAATTTAATATACCCCCGATCGTACCAACCCAAAAAAAAAAGATAGGCGTCATTTGGAGTGACAGTGAACGTCCTACAAAATCAAACCCAAAAGATAATGGAGCAAATGCCTTTTTTTACACCAATTTCACTGCATTTCAGAGTTTTTTACCCAGTACACGGCATGGTTTATCGCCCAGCATCACAGCTGGTAAGAGTCGTTGGCAACCCTCTCTGTGCAGCCGAAGCACCACATTGTGGGACACATCTATCCCCTGCTGGATCCAGCACTACCACTGTGCCACCAACAAATTCTGACCCTACAGGAACTTCATACCACTGAGTGTGCAATGACGGACACCGATTTAGGACATAGCCCGCTGTCAAAAAGATCCCTGTTCAAGATGCCTGCCATGTCAGGGTCCCAGAGCCCAGGACCATCCCCAGCTCACTCACTTACACGTCTGAATACATCTTTATACTCCAAGACTTCTGCCACTCACCGAGTTCCTGTTACTTCATCTCACTGCAACACCACCTATAGCATTAACCCTTAAAGGTCTGCCTCTGCCTGAAGACCTCAAGGGAGCGTGGCATCAGTAACTCCAGCAAGTCCAAAGTTACAAAGTCACTCGAAGATGGTGGATTCCATATTGTCCGTGCTTTCTCCTTTCAAGTCTCCTCAT
This sequence comes from Engystomops pustulosus, assembly GCF_040894005.1. Classification (NCBI taxonomy): domain Eukaryota; kingdom Metazoa; phylum Chordata; class Amphibia; order Anura; family Leptodactylidae; genus Engystomops; species Engystomops pustulosus. The sequence continues at coordinate 166,475,044 of NC_092411.1, read as the reverse complement.
CGCTCCAAGAAATGCAGGCCATGATGAATTCTCAATCTTCTCACAACTAATGGCACATCTTGACTATCTGTAAAATAGAAGTCATAGAAATAACATCCGAGTGAGGGGTTTATCAGAAGCACCCAACTGACCTGACTTCAAATTTAATAGGTATATTTAATACCTTCCTGGGGTGCCAAGATGACTCAGTCATTGAGTTTGACTGTGCCCACAGAGCCCCTGCTTTCACCGTCTCACCCAACTGAGCGGTAACCCACTAATGATTGTCGGTTTCTTTTGTTATTTGATGCTAAAACTGGTGAATTGTTAGGGAAGGGGGGTAGCCTCCCAAGCTATGACCCACATAACAGCCCCCCTATCTTCAATGGGACTCTATTTAAACATGAAGCCAGGCTTAAAAAAGGAGGGAGCTAAATTGTCTAAGCTTTTTTCTGCTTTAAAGAGAACCCGTCATGCAAAATAACCCCCTAAACTAAATATATGTTCATAAACTGCCATTAGAGAGTGTTGCCTCTATCCCTTCATTGTCCCTCTACATGCGTGTAAACTTAAGCAATGAGCTCCTAAAGCTCTATGCAAATGACCTGTAAAATGTCCAATGAGTCTTTAGCATATTCAAGCTGTCCAGCTTATTCATGAGTGGGAGGCACAGCCACTCCCCCAGTGCTTGACTGACAGCTGCTCCATGTGCTTGCTGGTGGCCACGCCTCCTGCAGCCTCTGTGTGCATGTGTGTGTGTAGCCATGTTATAGCAGAACATGTCAGGTACTTGTGTAGCTCATGTCTGTGTCACACATGTATGGGAGGATGCAGCATGGCAGCTGATGCAGCACACAGACTAGCAATGCTTTACTATACATTACACACAGACATGAGCAGGGGGGGGAGGGGAGGGGTAACCGCAGTGACATCACTGCCTCTGACCATGTGACCAGCCTCATTTACATAATAACGAATAGATGATTTTATAATGATTAATAAATGAAATAACTAGATAAAGGCTTTGATGGAATCCATGTGACCTGCTCTAACAGGTAGTAGTGACAGGACTAGTGACACAGACCTGATGACAGGTGTACTTTAAGTTCCTTGTAGACCAAGCATAAGCACATACTGCAGCTGGCTACCCTCATGGAATTCAAGGGGTTAGATAGAAGATGAGTTCTATACTGGAAACTAAGTGGCACAGGCTCTGTCATCTGTGTGCACACTCCTTCTATGAGTGGAGCAGCAAATCCCGTATGCTTCTACCCAGAGCCCTCAGAGACAAACTAAAACATCCACCTATGGTCAAAACTGCACATGGAGCGCAGATTCACCAAACAGAATAAAATGCAGATGGCATTACCTCATACTTTGCTCCCTGTATAATTCCCTGTCCCCCTCACACTCATTCCCAGCTCCAGTCCCATTCTGGTCTTTAGCTGACTACTTCCATAATACTGCTCTCCAGACAGTCCAGACATTGCTCAGTTTTAGAAGGTATTACATGACAATTTGTTACTCTGTCTCCTCAAAGTGTTCAACTACACGTCTGACACAGTACTGTTGTCATCGCCATTTCTCTGTGCCCTCATCATGGTCATTCCCAAAAAGGTAAAGATCCATAACTGGGCCCCAGCTGCAAACCGATATCCCTCATAAATATTTATGCAAAGATGTATGCCAAGCTAATCACGAACCATCTGGCTTGCCTTATGGGTTCCCTAGTCCACCCGGATCAAGTAAGGTATAAACTTCTCTAAAGAAGTTAAACCCTCTAGAGAACCCTCTAGTAAACCCTCTAGAGAAGCAAGAGACAATACTTTGAAAACTTTCTCCTTCAAATAAATATAACACCCCCACTTTGCTCCTCTCCACTCGATGCAGAAAAGGCTTTTGACCAAGCGGACTGGAGATTCCCTGTGGCAGCCCTAGCACAAATGGCCTATAGGCACTCCATGCTCACGCGCATCAAAGCCCTATGACCATCCAAGCCCAGATTAGGATAAATGGATCATTGTTTTCCTCCACCATTAATAATGGGACCAGGCAGGAATGCTCTTTATCTCCCCTCCTCTATGCCCTAGTAATTCAACATCCTCTTATTGCAATCCGTGCAAACCCAGCCATCACTCCTCCTCTGTCACACGCCTAGTTGTGTTTCTGCCCCACATAATGGAAATGCTCTTACCCTTCACGCACTTCAGCAATTATAAGGTCTATGTAACTAAATCAGTGGCATTCATCATTGGACTACAGTCCTCCCTGACATGATCGCTCCAAGCCCAATTCCACTTTACTTGGCAGCACGTGGCCATTACCTACCTGGGAATCAAGATCCCTGCCGACCTCTCCTCAACCTTCTTGATCAACTATGGCAAGTTTCTGCAGGTGTTACAGACAGGGTCGCCAAAGGTATTACTTGTGTAGGACGAACATATTGCTTTCAGAGGATTATCCTCCCTAGGTTACTGTACCTATTCCACACAATTTGCTTGACACTCACTAAACCCTTTTTCACAAGCCTACCAAGTACCTTGAACTGATTTCTTTTGGTCCTCTTCGCCTCCTAGAATACTGAAAACTACTCTGATACGCAGGAAACTCCAAGGCGGCCTGAGACACTGATTGGAAAGGCTATTAATATGTGTAGCAAATATAGCAAACTCTAGATATATATGTTTAGAGGAAGCGGAGGGTCCAAGTCCTCTACAATCCTACCGACTGTTCAACTGCAACTGTTTACTTTAATCACTAACAGTCCACTGTTTGGACGACAGTCTCATATTTAAGACATTATTGCAAACTTCTTTGATTACGCCCCTTGACGAACTGTTACCTAATCAATCGCTCTCTGCATCTCTACACACTCCCGATGGGAATATATACAATTGACCCACTTTTACTTATCTTCTAAAATAAGGTTACAACTTCAGAGAAACCACCCCTTTTGAAAAGATATGTATTGCTTCCTCTCCCACACCTAGACCAATCTCTGCAATCTATGCCTTACATTACTGTGTACATTCATATTGGAAGATGGGTGTATTTTTTTATCCATCCAAGAGGGGCCATCATTCAGCCCATATATACCATATCCAAGCATTAAAACTTAGCTTTTGTTATTGTACTTAAAAAAAGTATAATAAAGTGAAGTTTAAATGTTAAAATCACAGTATGGCCACTAATTTTTCGCCAACATCCTGATTTTTTTTTTACATTTGAGAATAAACTACAGAAAAATATTGACTCATTGACCAATATTTTCAAGATCAAAAAACATAATAAATATTTATGTGATAGACATGATTTCAAAATAGGTCAAATATACCCTATCAAAAATGTTCTGAGCCCTTCCAACTCCACTAAAAATCTGTATACAGATATTTCAGAATCAGATTGCTCAGGAACAGACGAATCAGTAGGGACCAAATCATACATCAAACAGACCCTGAAAAACTTCAGAAATCGCAAATCCTCACAATCTAAAAGATCAACGCAAATCATGCATCAAATATGGCCCTACAACCATTAACATCCCCTGGTCAATCCACATCAGTATCTACTTCCTCCTACTTACCAGTAAGGTCCTCTGTAGAACCACAAAGAATGAATATGGGAAATACTCTAAGTGCCATGCCCTCCACACAGACTTCTATGCTGTCACACCCCCACTCCTTCCCAAATTTCATCACAAACACCTTTTTTTAGGCACACCCCTGCTTACTACTGGAGTACAACTAAGGGTTTGGGAAAAGTGGGGTTACAATCCACTCCACTCCAAATACTGATCAAATTCAAGTTGAAAGTAGGGTTAGTAACCTTTCTTCTTCACCAATGGATTTAAATACCCTGAGACTCTTAGAAAAGGGTCTGTCCTTCTCTCCGACCCAAATGTGACAAATTCCTTTGGATTAAGGATGTCAATTTATTCCCCTGCAAATTACCTCTGCACAAACATCACAAAGACCAGGATACTGCGAATAAAAAGGCCGCACAAAGGGAGACCGTAGCCCTGGAGGCCTTAATAGCTCTACCAAATGAGAATGCAGTGGGGACCACAACCTGTTAAACCACCATTGACCAAACCATGTTCTAAAATGTGTCACCTTCTCTAAATATTTCAATCTGGATACCTTTGTCCAACTTGTCACCCAAGATGTTGAATCTCTTAATCCCTTGGATAAGAAAAATGTACATTCAAACTTAGAGTAACCATCATTTCTAAAAACTTTTGATATGTTGTAGGGCAGGTAATTTTAAGCCCATTTACAATTGGATTAGTTAACTGAATCTTGCTCCTTCCTCTTGTATTCTGCAGACTTCCAGTCATGTGCTGACAGAACCCCTAACTAATGTTGTAACCAAACACCTACATTCTTATCTCTCCCTCAGCTTTCCCTACACTTGTATTTAAACAAATAATCCACAAAGACACAAACTGCAGATCGATCACACTCTACCCTCCCCCATTCCCTCACACTCCACAGCAGGAAATTTCATGAGAGACTCTCCAAGTCTTCAAGTTTTAATTAGATGTTTAGATACATATATAGGAGATAGCAGTTTCCCGGCTTGCATCACAGACAGAAGTGCGTCCACTTGTCACGTCTGGAAAGTCCCTGTCCTCCGTCAAAATCCACTTGCTTTTATAACATTTAATAAACAAAGGCATTATCATATTAGATACTGCCACATCATCATTTTGTAACATATATGAACATAAAATGAATGAAGGCATTATTCCTATTAGATACTGTCACATCATCATTTTCGAACATTTGAATCAATGACCACGCACTGTTATATGCAGAATACTTGTTATTGTCTTGTGCGGCGCGTGATCCACACTTTTAACACAACGTGATCACATCATGGATGAGACAAAGGACAAGGTTTTACTCCATTTTGTATATTCCTTATTAGAAACTTAATAGGCCACATTTTCACATTCAAATTGATGTCGTTATCATTCACACCAGGGCCGATTCTAGCATATTTGCTGCCTGAGGCGAATATTAAAATGCTGCCTCCGCCACCCCCCTGGCTCCGTGTTAAGTAAATGCTGAAAACTTTACTAACAATTAACAACCCTACAGACAGCTCCCTGACACTGTGTGACTGACTACAGGATCTGGGAGTCATTAGTGGAATCTAGTACCTTATAGATGACAATCTCTTCCATCAGGAGGACTTTATTCCGGGTTCTCCAATCCATGACGTATCAAAGGTGAATTCACGGGCAGATATCTTCAGCTCCGTGCAGCATCTCCACCCGGCGTCCCTAAAAATACCACAGTCACTTACAGTATAAAGTCTCCTGGAAAACAACACTGCGCTCCTAAATAATATATACCCCTCACAACACAACTGACCGCACGCTACCCCACATATAACACATCCCTTCATTATATAGGGATAAAATCTATATACATATAATATACTGTATCCCATGTACAGCCCCTGCAGCTAAGTAATATACTGTACCCGATATACAGCCCCCCCCCAGCATAGTAATATACTGTATCCCATATACATCCCCCCAGCTTAGTAATATACTGTATCCCATATACATCCCCCCAGCTTAGTGATATAGTGATATATAATATATACAGCACCCCCCAGTATAAAATGATTCTGGTCCCATATAATATATACTGAATCCCCCCCAGTATAAAATAATTATAGCCCCAAATAATATCTATAGCATCCCCCCAGTATAAAATAATTATAGCCCCAAATAATATATATATAGCATCCCCCCCCAGTATAAAATAATTATAGCCCCAAATAATAGATCTATAGCATCCCCCCCCCAGTATAAAATAATCATAGCCCCAAATAATATATATATAGCATCCCCCCCAGTATAAAATAATTATAGCCCCAAATAATATATATAGCATCCCCCCCAGTATAAAATAATTATAGCCCCAAATAATATCTATAGCATCCCCCCAGTATAAAATAATTATAGCCCCAAATAATATATATAGCATCCCCCCAGTATAAAATAATTATAGCCCCAAATAATATCTATAGCATCCCCCCAGTATAAAATAATTATAGCCCCAAATAATATCTATAGCATCCCCCCCCAGTATAAAATAATTATAGCCCCAAATAATATCTATAGCATCCCCCCCCAGTATAAAATAATTATAGCCCCAAACAATATCTATAGCATCCCCCCCAGTATAAAATAATTATAGCCCCAAATAATATCTATAGCATCCCCCCCCAGTATAAAATAATTATAGCCCCAAATAATATCTATAGCATCCCCCCCAGTATAAAATAATTATAGCTCCAAATCCCCAAATAAAATATACAGAACCCCCCCGCCCCTAGTATAAAATAATGCTGGCCCCATATAATATCTATAGCATCCCCCTAGTATTAAACAATCATAGCCCCAAATAATATATATATAGCATTCCCCCCAGTATAAAATAATTACGGTATAGCCCCAAATAATATAAATATATATTGCATCCCCCCCAGTAAAAAAGAAATAATTATAGCCCCAAATAAAATAGCATTCCATGATCCCCCCCCCCCCCAGTTTAAAATAATTCTGGCCCCATATGATATATATAGCCCCCCCCCCCCCCCCCGCAGTATTAATTATTAGCCACAATTAATTAAATACATGAAAAATAATAAAAATCATACTCACCTGCAGGCAGCTGCTCCCTCGGCGCGGCTCCGGTGTTCACGCGACTCTCCTGTGAGACGCGGCTCCGCACAGTGACACAGGCGCCGCGCCATGACGTCATGGCGCCTGTGTCACTGCTTAGAACGGAGCGACGCAGCTGCCGCCGTCTTTTAAACGCCGCCGGCGACTTTGCCGGCGGCGTTGAAGGGGTTAATAGCCGCGGTCGGTGCTTGCGGTTATTAGCGGTGGGGGTTTTGTGCAATATGCAAAAACCCCCACCTTTGTATGAAGAGGACTCAGCCCGTGAGCCCTCTTCATACATCCCTTATACCTCTGCGCCGTAGAGCTACGGCGCAGAGCGTTAAGGGGTTAAAGAGTTTTTTTGTGTTCGTGTTCCCTTCTTGGCACAAGTAGAGGGTATTCTTTTAATATGTCCTGGATCTACTTTTGCTGTGTTAATGTTAATAAGGACTAGATATACTAGGAAAGATCCTCTTCCTGTGAGAACACTATTATTTTTACAGGTTATCACAGACTTTTCTGACGATACAATATTATGTTTGAAACCTTCAGTTAAGGGCAATGTACAATTGTATGAAGATAAAGGGCCTGTCCAAGGTTACTAAAATTCCAAAGCAACAGGTCCAGGACTAGCTCTAGACCACGGCATCACAGTAAATAAACCAAATCCGCAGGGTGCCAAGTAATTTATAAAACTTAACCTTTAAGCACGGCGTCGGCGCCAGAATGCTGTGCATGTGCTGAAAAACAGCCGCTTGGCCACACCCCCAGCTCTCAATCACAGGCCAGGGAGCTGTCATGGCGTGGGAGGAGTCTGCGATCGGAGGTGTGCGGGGACACTCCTTCACACTCCGATAACATAGGAGTCTGCGACCGGAGGTTCACGGGGACTCCGATAACACAGTAAGCATCGTCCCCTCTGTGCCTACCCTTCGGTCAATTAAGGGTGTCTCTTTTTAAAGAATGGCAGAGGGGAAGAGCAATGCCTCCTAGTATAAGAGAGGCCAATTTTATCAATCGGGGCTTCTGGTTCGCAGCCTGGTTGTACCAAGGTAAATTAACCTTATAGTTAGGTTGCAACATACGAGGCATCTTGTAATAGTCCTAATTAGATCCGGTTTTTGGTAGGTGTGGGATAAAGTAAGGTGACAGCTCCTTATGATGAAGGGAGGTTTAGTATACACATCTTAAGGCTGCTTAAGGAAAGTGATTTAAAGAGGAAGGTTAATAAGAAAAAACAGGGGGTAGTAGAATAAAGAAACAGGTTGGGGAGACCTGTCCCGGTCAACTCATTATGCTCAAGTGAATTAGAAGGGGATATTCAGAGAAAACAGGCATACCTTAAGGTTTCATTAAGCCCCTTTGGGACCACTGTATCTAAAGAGAAGATCCATCTTGCTTCCTTCCGCAGGATGGACCTATCCCAATTGCCTCCCCTTAGAGGTATAGGGACAGCCTCAATGCCATGAAAGCTGATCTTTTTGGCAAAGCCATTGTGAACCAAGTTAATGTGGCGAACCAAAGGTGTATCCCTATTGTGAGTGATGTCACCCTTAGTTGGTAGATAGTTTTGCCAATGTGCTCAATTTTACACTCACAGTTCACCCTGTAGATTACTCCTTCCGTTGAACAATTTATGAATTGTCTGCTCTTATAGGTGTTACCTGTCACTGTCGAGGTAAAAGATTTACATCTTTTTATGTACGGGCAGGCAACACATCCACTGCAGCAAAAACTATCGTTGATGTCCATTTTATCAAGCCACGTGTATTCTTGCTCTCTAGTAAAGTGGCTGCGGACTAATCTCTCTTTTAGGGAGCGATCCTTTCTGTATGTTACTGCTGGGCATGTACTGATCACATCTCTTATATCGGGATCCATCAGAAGGATATCCCAATGTTTCTCCAACACTTTTTGTGCACCAACTGCCCCATTGTCAAAAGTAGTGATTTGTCTAATGATCTTGTCCTCCTTCGGTTTTTCCTGTTTCTTAAGGAGGTCACTGCGATTTCTATGTAGGGCATCTTGAAAGGCAGATCTTAATATCCTATCCGGGTAACCCTTTTCCTGAAATTTCAGAGTAGGGGAGTAGGTTGACGACTCTCCCACTTGAGAAGTGAGTTTGTGGAGGTAGCCTTCCGGTAAACCTCAGTTGTAAGACTACCTCCCAAATCTCGAGTAATCAGTACATCCAAAAAGGATAGGCTCGTCATGGAGCTCTCATGCGTAAACCGTAGCCCTATTGGGTTGAAGTTCAACTGTTGCACAAATGTTGTAAACTCTGATGCGGAGCCCCTCCAAATCACCAGAACATAATCAATGTACCTATACCAGGCATCCACCTTCATCGTATCCAATCTGTTGTCTTCATTGAATACTAAGGTTTCATCCCACCAGCCCAGGAGCAAGTTGACACGGGTTGGCGCACAAGGCCAACCCATGGACGTGCCCCTTAGCTGGTGATAGAACCTCTCATTAAATAAAAAGAAGTTCTTAGTTAGTCAGAATTCAAGGGCTTTCAGGATAAATTATGTCATTCTTGTTCTAGAAGGAAGGAAGTGCGCTACTGCCCTCCAACCCATGTTGTGGGGTATTGAAGATTATAAAGCTTTCAACATCCACACTCCCAATAAGACGTTCCTTATCCAGAGTTAATCCTTCCAATTTAGTAAGGAGGTCCAGTGTGTCTCTTGTGTATGAGGGAAGCGCTACAACAAAATCCCTTGAGGCCTTATTTCCAGGTTCTGCATGATGTTATCTACTCCTGAGACTATGGGGCGTCCCTTAAGTGGGGACAGCCCCTTATGTACCTTTGGGAGTTGAATTCAAATTCGTCAATTATACCATCCATTTTCGCTGCTGGAGTAGGGCATCTAGTTTTTCCAAATGTTTTTTTGTAGGGTTTTCATAGAGTATTTCATATGAATCCCTATCATTCAATAGGTCTAGGCACATCTTTTTATATTGGACAGTCCTAAGCAGGACTATGTTACCCCCTTTATCTGATTGCTTGATAGTTATTGTTTTATCATTCTGTAGAGAATTCATGACCTCAAATTCATCTTTGGTGCAATTGAACTGTAGAAAGTTTTTTCCATCTGCTTGAGGTCATCGGGGAAACGTCCATCGCTGGTGGGCGGTGGATACTCTTGAGTTTACAGTTAGTGAAGGGGCCTTTACCACTTTTACGGGGATTGTTATTACTTGCAAGCCTGTTCAACAGTCTGATGTCAGGGATGATGTCTTCGGGTACACCTAGTTCGGAACTCATCTTACGATCCTATTTCATTATAGACTTGTGCCAAATAGGTTAAGATATTTGACCATATTGAAAAGATTGAAGTCTGAACTGGGTACAAACAAAAGTCCCTTAGATAATACCTTAAGTTAATGTTCTGTTAACACCAACGGGGTTAGATTAATTATCTGTGTGTCCATTTGTTTCTGTGCCGAAGTTTTTTCCCCCGGTCAAGGTAGTTCGTTTGGTCCCTTCTGATGAGTGCTCTAGGTCCCTCGTTCCCTTAATTGGTAGGGGTAATCTAAAAAATCACGACCTCTGCACGAAACGCGTAGGAAAGAGATGTAATATATGCAGCATAGCTTGAGAGCGTAATAGCCACTGTAGGGGCAGACTTGGGACCGCCCTTGTAAGGGCTGGGAGCAATGCAAGGGAGCCAGGGATTCAGTTATAATAGGGACAACTAGGTCACAAATGGATCCAACATTCCCCATTCCCGCATTCCCTGGATGAAGACTGGTGAGACCTAACCTTTTTTCATATTTCTACCCCTTATGCTTGGACTTTGTCTAAGTTTGGCTTACGCTTGCTCTCATTATATGCTTTTGTCTTATATGGATTTATGCTGACCACAGGACACATTGTTGTCCGGTTTGGTGATCTTTCTCACTAGGCTTTGTCACAATTGTGTGTTTTTTTACTGCAGCCACAGTTTGTCTTGTGGTTTTTTATATATATTTATTAAAGGTTAAGTTTTATAAATTACTTGGCACCCTGCTGATTTGGCACTGTACAATTGGTTGCCAATTGCCGTTTTTTACTCAATGGCACATAAGGATAATTTGCTAGCTGTTCACAACGTTTTAATTGTACTTTAGAATCAATGGTTATATTCAAATTGTCCTTGTTCATTAAATACAAAAGCCTAAATGGGTTGCTGGTGGATTCCGGTGCTTCTCTCCACCATTTTCCTTGTTCAAACGATACATCAGCAACCAAATATCTTTTATTTTCAAAACAGGTGAAATTATCCTGGGTTCGATTAGTAGGACCTCCTTTCCAACCCCATCCTAGAGTGGTGATGTTAGTCTTTTCCAAAAAGGCACCAGGCGTCCAAATAGCCGGCTTTAAGGATTCCAATATCCTCATTAAAGGACTCATTCAATCAGTAATGGGCCTCTTATTTAAAATCTGTAGGGCCACACTAAGGTGATCCCTCCATTGTCCATATGGACTGGTTTAGCTTCTTTATGGTGCTTTTAAGCAATCCATTCTTCCTTTCCACTAACCCCGCTGCTTGAGGATAGTAAGGCATATGATATACCCAGTGGATGTTGTTGTCCTGTGCATACTTTTTGACCTGTTCTCCAGAAAAATGTCACATTGGGGGTCATTTACGAAGGGCCCGATTCACGTTTTCCCGGCGTGTTACCCAAATATTTCCGATTTGCGCCGATTTTCCCTGAATTTCCCCGGGATTTTGGCGCACGCGATCGGATTGTGGCGCATCGGCGCTGGCATGCACACAACGGAAATCAGGGGGCGTGGCCGAACGAAAACCCGCCAGATTCAGAAAAACCGCCGCATAAAAAAAAAAAAAAAGTGTCGCGAAGTGCCGGTGAACTTGAGCGCGTTCCGATGCTCTTCAGCGCAGCAGCGCCACCTGGTGGACGTCGGAGCAACTGCCTTAATAAATCCCGTCCGGACCCGAATCCAGCGCAGAGAAAGCGCCGCTGGATCGCGAATAGACCGGGTAAGTAAATCTGCCCCATTGTCTGATAGCATTTGCAATGGGACTTCATCATACTGGGTAACCGTTTCCAAAGTGTTCAAAATTTTCCTACCGGTGAAGGTCCTTGAACTTAGGCTTCATTGATCTCCTACCCTTTCTCTCTCAAGACCGTCAATTGTTCCTTAACCACCTCCTCACTCTCTCCCTGAATCATGATGTCAAAAATATAATGGAGTAACTTCATACTGGGGAGTAGAGGAAACTGATCCAAATGCTCTGCCACAATCCTGTGACAGATGGTTGGACTATGTAGCCAACCTTGAGGTAATCTTTTAAAAGTATAGTGTCACCCCATCCAAGTGAAAGCAAACTGATCCTGTGCAGTTTGTTCAATTGGAATGGTGAAGAAAGCATTGGGCAAATCTATGACAGCATACCACTTACCAGAGTGACTCTGAATGGCTTCTACTATTGTAATGGTATCAGAGACCGCAACTGTTAATGGTGGAGTATGTTTGTTGAGTTCCCTGTAATCTACTTTCTTTCTCCATGAACCATCACTCTTTTTGACAGGCCACACTGGGTTATTCCATGCAGTAGTAGTGGGTCTAATTACTCCCACCTGTACAAGGGATTTTATGGTTTCACTTATCTGTATATGTCCTCCAGGAATTCTACTTACTTTTGCCGGAGCAATATGTACTGGGGGCATTTTTACTTTTCCCACTAAAACTAGATATGCCTGAATTTCTGTTTTTCTAACCCCCAAAAGCAAATTTTCCTTCTTTCAACTGTAGTGTCATCCCTTTAAGAATATAAATGCCAATAATATATTTTGGTATCGGGACCACCAAAATGGGGTAGTTTCTAATGGGCAAGTTACCTATTTTAAGGGCAACTTTGGTTTGTACTCCTGTAATCACCTTACCACCTAATCCTTCTATTTGTACTTTAGATTTGTTGGGATTTCCACATAATAAAGTATCCTCCGCCCCCGTATCAATCAAAGTAGGGACTCTTTCAACACTACCCCCCTTCCAATGGATGCTAAGATTAACATAGGGACGATCATCCTTTCTTTTTTTTATAAACACAGGGGTTTGGCTGGCTACTCATGCTGCTTCATTATCTGAACCTATATCGATTAGTGAAGTTTTTTTCATTTTCTTGTGTTACCTTGGTTGTAACCGCGGCCACCAGTTCCTTCCAAGGATACACAGCTTTATAATCTGGCCCAGATGTTTACTTTGGCTTAGGAATGTCCTTCTTAGTTTTCTCCCCTCTTTCTTCTTTTAGGAGCTCTCCTGTGCTAGCCGCCTTTACTGATAATACTTTTTGTTTATACATTCTCCAAAATTCCCCAGTTTCCTTCCCATCGATATGTTCCTTTTACAACCCAGCTTTCAGCAGAGCTTGGAACATATCTTTCCTCGAGACCCTACTAGAATCGTCTATTTTTTTCCCTCCAATCTGAGTTATAAGCAGGGGCGGACTAGGAATTTAAAGTGGCCCGGTAAAAAAATGTAAAAGTGACCCCCATTCTGTGGGCAGCATCAAAACAAGTAGGCGTGGCCATGTGATGGGGGTGGAGTTCCTAAACTCCACATGAACTGTTAGATGGTCTAAAACAACATGTACAGCCCAGCGAAAGAGACTCATACTGCACAACTTAATACTGACTTATATATACAAATACAAAAACGACTACAAAACAAGAATATAACTACTATGATACTGCCCCCAATGTACAAGAATATAACTACTATAATACTGGCCCCTATGTACAAGAATATAACTACTATAATTCTGCCCCCTATGTTCTAGAATGTAACTACTATAATACGGCCCCTGTGTACAAGAATATAACTACTATAATACTGCCCCCTATGTACTAGAATATAACTACTAGAATACTGGTCCCTATGTACAAGAATATAACTACTATAATTCTGCCCCCTGTGTACTAGAATGTAACTACTATAATACTGCCCCTATGTACAAGTATATAGCTACTAGAATACTGCCCCCCATGTACAAGAATATAACTACTAGAATACTACCCCCTATGTGCAAGAATATAACTACTAGAATATTGTCCCCTATGTACAAGAATATAACTACTATAATACTGCCCCCAATGTACAAGAATATAACTACTATAACACTGCCCCCAATGCACAAGAATATAACTACTATAACACTGCCCCCAACGCACAAGAATATAACTACTATAACACTGTCGCAATGTACAAGAATATAACTACTATAATACTGTCCCTTATGTACAAGAATATAACTACTATAATCCTGCCTCCTAGAGGTGAGGTTGTGTGATAGTTGAGCTCCTGACCCCTTCTGATGTCTGGACATAGCCTAGGGCGGGGCCACCCTCGGTGGGGAAGCTCCCCAAGCAAGGTCCAGGCTCCAAGGCCTAATCTGGCAGATAACACCCAGCCAGCTCAAGCAAGGGATGTTAATCCCAAAGTTTCTGTTAAAGGAACAAATGTCAGCAATGCAAGTTTAAGTAGGAAAGTTTGTGTGGACAATGAAAAGGTAACAAGCATGAAGCTGGAAAAACAACCTACCAGTGAAAATGTTGGATCATCATCAGAGCAAAAGTGCCTGAAAGTCCAATGGCGAGTAACATGCAGAGTATGCAGCAGCCTCCATCCCAGGCCTCAGATGGACAATCCACCTCCACCCTGGGCAGGCAGAGGAGGACTTCCTTGGAGAGACAGACTATCCAGGAGAACCTGCAGCATATAATAATAGATCAGGGGCATATACTGAGGAAGGACAATCAGAATCTAATCGAACTCGTGAGGGATATAGTTCCATGAGAAAATTTTGTAAACATAAGGGTGGACAACAGAACAAGAGAAGCTACAACAACTACAATATTGAGAAATGTCATGCTCAGAAATCCGCCACTATGGATTCCTCTGGTGGATACTCCTTACATTCCTCTTCATTAATACCGCAGAATACTGCTCTGTCTGTCCCTACCATGGGTGGAGTTATTCCCCACACGTTAACAGACATGCCTGTCCCCTCACCCAACATAATGAACCAATTGTCAACAATACAGGATGGAGTGGCACAAAATGCCCTGAACACAGTCCCAAACATGCAACTCAGAGACTGGGGCTTCAACGGCAAGTAAAAGATACTCAAATGAGTTTTGAGGAGTTAAAAATAAAAAATGAGGACAAACTTGTGATAAATCTCTCGTCATATGTTCTGATTGAGAATGAATTGAGACTCCTAAGAAAAGGGCTTAAATTCACTCCAACCCCGGCTTTTGACAGGTTCTTATGGGTGAAGGATATAAACTTATTTGCCAGTTGTCACTACACAAGCAACATCTTAAGGATCGTACGGAACTAGAAATGACTAACCAGAGAGATAATCAAGTATTTCAGATATTATTGGACCTGGAACAAGAAAATATTGCCCACTCCACTATTAACCCTCCACTTACTTCATTAAAACCCAGATCAAAAAATATGCCTACGTTTTGACAATATCCTTTAATAAACCCTTTTGTTCACATGGTTACAAAAGAAATCAAGAAGATAAAACCAAGGATGGTGAAGGTAGCATCCAACCTTGAACAATATGAAAAACAGGCACTTGAAAAACCGGAAAAAGCAAAGAACCTAGTTCTGAAACCATCAGATAAAGGAGGCATATTGTTCTTCTAGACAGTGTATATCTATGGCAAAACGCCTATTAGACGATAAAGACACCTATATCGTACTACCAAGAGATCCTACAGAACAGTTCCTAGTGGAACTAAGAGATCCTGGACAATGTCCTGAGGGACTACCTTATATCGAAGGATGAATATAACTATATATTCAATAGAAAACCCACTCTGTCAACCTTTTATGCCCAATCCCAGGAAGACCAATTGTCTCTGGGACAGATAACCTAACACAGGGTATTAGCGAGTATGTGGACCGCATTTTAAGACCATTAATCACCTCATTACCCTCATATATCAGGGACACGACGGACCTCATTACTAAACTACAGAACATTCACGTTCCCACATGGACTTTTCTGGCAAGCTTAGATGTCAAAGGACTTTATTCCAACATTAAACATGATTTGGGTCTTTTTTGGCCATAAAAAGCTTCCTTGATACCAAGGATATACAATTTAAGCATCATAATCAATTCACTTTGACCATACTTGATTTTTTGTTAAAACACAATTATTTTCTGTTTGGCAGTACCTTCTACCGTCAGGTTAAAGGTACCGCCATGGGCACCATCTGCACACCCACTTATGTTAATCTTTTTCTTGGGTGGTGGGAAGCAACACACACGTTATTTGTGACACACTTACTTTATTTACAGACCACATACTTTACTGTGGCAGATATATTGACTTTGTCCTCATCCTCTGGCAGGGGGGTGAGGACAACTAAGACCAATTTGTCGATTACCTAAATCACAACACTATAGGTATGAAATTCACTCCTGAGTTTTACCCTTCCACGATGAATTTTCTGGATCTTACTGTTTATATTGATTCTAAAGGGGAGATGGGCTCTACCATCTTCTGAAAAACCATTGCCTCTAACAGCTTACTAATTTGGGAAAGCTGGCACCTGAGAACACTTAAACAAGGTATCCCAGTTGGCCAATATCTTAGAGCCAGAAAAAATTGCTCGGACAAGAGTAAATTTGATGAAGAATGTCAAATACTCTTTAACCATTTAAAAAAAGAGGATACCCAAAAAAAAGTCCTGAAGCGTGCAAAAATGACAGAGAAACTCTCATTAACAATGGGGCTAATAAAAATGTGAATAAAAAGGTAGTGCGTTGTATTGGAACCTTTGACGCCTATGCCGAGGACATTAAGAAGATTATGCATAGATTTTGGCCACTACTTCAAGCAGATACGGACCTCATTGAAGTATTAGGGAATGTACCTTCTATAACCTATAATCGGCTGGGTAAAAACATCAGAGATAGGCTGGTACACTGTCATTTTGATATGGGAGCCGCTACGATTGATTGGTTGATGACACCGATTATGAGGTCCTACCCATGTGGCAACTGTAGCTTCTGTGGATATATGCCAAAAATGAAACAATTCGAGACAAATAGAAAACTTTTTACGATTTGTAAATTCCTGAATTGTAGAAGTACTTGCGTTATATACATAGCCCAGTGTGAATGCCTGGAGATTTATGTTGGTAAAACAATCCAAGAACCAAGAAGATTTTTTGTTAAAACACAATTATTTTCTGTTTGGCAGTACCTTCTACCATCAGGTGAAAGGTACAGCCATGGGCACCATCTGCGCATCGACTTATGCTAATCTTTTTCTTGGGTGGTGGGAAGCAACACACATTATTTATGACACACCTACATTATTTACAGACCACATACTTTACTGGGCCAGATATATTATACCAAAAACCTTATATGGGGTGAAACTGGATAAGGGGCCACTACCAGTCACCACCAACTTACAACAGCACCACCTACTCCGTGTATAAACTACACTGTAAACAAACACATGCACATGATTATAAAATAATGCTTTATTAATTACTTAATGTACACTCAAATATATGGTTTCTCCCCAAATGGGGACATAAATAGAAGGCAGACACGAAGAGACAACGAACAGATAAAAAGACAATGCACAAGGATCAGGTGTAAATACATGTACAAATGGTTATCCCTAGCACTACAAGGCAACTGTGTTTTGGTATGCACTGTGAAGATTACACACCAGCCTACATGGGCAGCAGCAGAAAGACCCACAATAGGGTACATAATAAATAAGAGGAAACCCAAATAAGAGATGACATAAACCTCATTAACCAACAATGGTGAAACAGAGATAACCTGTCAATAATACAGACCGTGAACGTGTGCACAACCCCTGGGGCAGATATATTGACAAATGGAAAACTTTTTACGATTCGTAAATTCCTGAATTGTAGAAGTACTTGCGTTATTTACATAGCCCCGTGTGAATGCCCGAAGATTTAAGTTGGTAAAACAATCCAAGAACTAAGACGACGTATATCCTCTCATCTTAGCTTGGTCCATACGGATAAAGACACATCACTAACAAGGCATGTTAAATTATATCATGATGGCAGAATGGATCTGAAATTTTGGGCTATTGACCAAATAAAACCAGGTCCCCCGAAAAGGAAATATTGATTGAAGACTTTTGCAGCTAAAAGCTCGCTGGATAGAAGGATTGGAAAGTCTTAGCCCAAAAGGTTTTAACGAGGGTTTCACCTATGCTTCCTTTCTTTAAACCAACAATAACCGTACAACCTAACTGTAATGAAAATATGATAATACTCAAACTCAATATACGTAGGTCACAGTGTTCAAAGATAGTCATATACTTAATTCCTCTACCCAATCTTTATGTCCCAAGAATTGAATCACACACTGAATCTCCATTTCCCTTTACGGCTGTATTTTAATGGGTTCTTATGGTTGTAACTTCTTCTCAAAAACATAATAACAGTTAATTTTATTATATATCTAGGACTTAAAGGAAACCTACCACTTGTAGTGGCAGGTTTCCGATGGAGCTTATTTTGGTGCCGGAGCTTATTTTAGTTAGTGTTTTAAACCGCGGTATCGCGGTTTAAAACACTTTTTAAACATTATAGCCGGCACAGGCAGGTACGTGCTCGGCGCTTACCGTGCACGCGGCTCTCATTCACTTCCTATGTAGCCACGTGCACGGTAAGCGCCGAGCGCGTACCTGCCTGCGCCGGCTATAACGTTTAAAAAGTGTTTTAAACCGCGATACCGCGGTTTAAAACACTAACTAAAATAAGCTCCGGCACCAGCTCACCCTGAGCTGGTGCCCGGTATTTCCATCGGAAACCTGCCACTACAAGTGGTAGGTTTCCTTTAAACATGTTAACACTACATGACTAAACACTGTTTATTGCTGCCTTGATGCTGACAGGTAGTGAATCATCATATTGATTACTTACCTTTTGGCATAAATGATCATCCTATCTCCTATATTTGAATTCGTCTTAACATAATGCCACATTTCCTTTCTTGACATACAAATGTGGAGAGTATAATATGTCCTTAATATAACCCAACTACACAGAAAAGAGGCAGACTAGGGAATCTAATTTGAATAAATGGTGTGAAGAACTAGGTTGGTTAGGTATGTGGCAACTTCGATACCCAGTGAAGAGAACATACTCATGTTACTCCAAGACACATGGGAGCTTTTCTAGAATTGACATGGCGTTGGGAAATGATAGGATGCAGCAACAGTTCACAAGGCTTTTCAGACCATTCCCCTGTGAATTTTCAAATCCGTGCTGAGAGGAAAAATTAACAGCATAGAAAATAAACAGCTTCTGGTTGAATAAGATCGGGTGCCGCAGAAGAATAGAACAAGAATTAAAATAAATGTTTAGGGGCATCAAGGTTATATGGGGAAGGTAAACCAATGGGGTAAGGGGAAAAACGCCTTGAAAGGAAAATATATTAAAGAAGTATTTGGAGATTAAATCAAAATTTTGTCAAAGGAAGGGAAAGTCTGAAGAGAGAAATAGAAAGAACGGAAACTGATTATCTAGTTAAAGCTACAGAGAAGAGCATAGAAATATGGGGAAAAGCAATTGAGTAGTATGAAAACCATTTTGAGCAAAAAATCGAAAGCTCATCTCTAGTCTGTAAGAGTAAGTGGAGGGAGAAAAACCCAGTAGACTTTTGGCAAGATTAATAAAGGAGAAGAGTACAAGCCAAATGATTGCAGTCATTAGAAATAAACAGGGGAGACTGATAAATAAGGAAGGTGACATCCTGAAAATCTTTCAGGAGTATTTTAAGGACATATACTCCTCAGAATGGGAGGGATCCAAAGAGGAGATTGGGTTATTTTTGGAAGGGGTGGAGTTAAGGGTATTAAAAGAAGATGGCAGAAGGTTACTGGAAGCTCCTTTATCACTACAGGAGATTAAAGAGGTTATTAGGGACCTTCCAAAGGACAAAGCACCTGGACCTGACAGATTGCCAGGGGAGGTTTATTATAGATATGAGGAGATGTTGGGGAATGAGCTAGGTGTATATGAACAGTCACTTAGTAGGGGAGAGTTAACTATGTTGATGTACGAGGCGGATATCATATTAATCCCTAAACCGGGTAAAGATAGAGACCTATTTCACTCTTGAATGTGGATGTAAAGATCCTGGCACAAGTCCTCGCTAGAAGATTAGCAAAAGTTATAAGGGAGGTTGTGAGTGAAGATCAGTGTGGTTTTATGGAGGGTAAAATATCTTTGTAACTTGAGAAGGCTGTATGCATGTATGGATGCGCCAAAGTTGGAGCAGGACAGATACTCTCCCTCGGTGCAACCAAGGCATTTGATTGGGTAGAATGGGAATTTTTGTGGTTGGTGATGAAGAAAATGGGGTTTGGGGAGATTTTTATTGGGTAAAGCTTTTATATACATCCAGGCGCCTCAGTTTGCATCGGCGGACAGAGGTCACCCCTGTTTCTCCTATCATAGAGGTAGTGGCAGTAATGATCCGTAAAGAGACAGGGATTAGGGGGATTACATTTGGAGAAGTAGAAATGAAGACGTCCCTATATGCGCATGATGTGGTAATCTTCCTTGGCAATCCACCAGTCGCCTTCAATAGGGTTAGAAATATTTTTCAAAATTTTGGGAAAGTTTTTAGGGATAAAAATTAATTGGTCAAAATTGGTGCTAATGCTCCTGGGTGAAGAGGCGATAGAAAGCGATCTGCCAGTGGAAATTATGGATGGACAGAAATTGTTTATTACCTTGATAAAAATGGTGCTCCTGCCACAAGCACTGTCTTTATTTAAGAACTCGCCATTGAAAATTTTTGGTGTAATGGATAAAATATGCGTTTATTTATTTATTTATTTATTTTTTTTGGGGGGGGTGCAAATCAGCAAAAGGTACCTGAAATGTCCAAGAAGTAAAGGAGGTGTGGCCCTCCCTGATTGGAGGCTTTATTTCCTGGCTTCGCAGGTAGCGGCAATTTTGAAGGATATTCCAGACGAACTAGCAAAGGGTTTTTTGAGCCAATTTGACTTCCAGGACAGAGGGCTAAAAATGATCGAGAGTATGGAGACAGGCCCCACGTCGGACTCAAGAAAGGTTAGGGTTTTCGATACAGCAATAAATAGTTGTTCGAGAGTTAAGAAAATACTGGGTAATAATGAGTGGATGGAATTTACCCCAATTTGGGACAATTTGTTAATAAAAGGGGAAAGATTAAGGGGTTTTAAGAGCTTAGTAGGTAAGGGAATAAGGTATATGTCCCAAATATTTGAGGAAAGTACCCTGAGAACTTTCGAAGCCCTTAAAAATGAGTTTGGGTTAGGGGAGAATGATTTGTTTAGATATATAAGATTAAGAATGTCAGATATCTATAATTTACTAATACAGGCTAATACACAGATGTAATTTAATTGTATACAGAGATGGGAAGTGGATTTAGGAACACGTATAGATGGAGAAGAGATATGGGATTCTATTTTAGGGAATGTTACAGAGGTATCTTATAATGGGTCATATAGAATTTCACAATTTCACAGTTTTTTTTATTCCTAATAGACTTCATAGAACACCAAAGTGGTTGCATAATGTGGGATATAGGGAAGATGATAAATGATAAGTGTGTGGAAGAAGATGCAGATTGGGTACACCTCTTCTGGAGATGTCCAAAGCTTCACAGATATTGGGTTGGGGTTTTTAAAATTTGAGTAAGATTTTTTTATATTGAGCCACAGTATGGGTGGGAATATTGGGTTTATACTAGGAAACTTAGGGTACCTTAGAAGGAAAAGGAAAAGAAGATCTTCTGCTCAAATGCTCTTCCAGGCTAGAAAAATACTACTGAATGTTTGGATAATGGAAACTGTGCCAACAGTTAGTATGTGGGAAAAAGGTGTGAAAAGGATGCTGGACTTGGAAATGGGATGGGCTATGACGAAGGGACAAATGGAGACATATTGAAGCAGATTTACTTACCAGTCCCTGCGCGATATCCGAGGTGCGTTCCCCAACGAGAATGCACAGCTGCCGCGATTCACTAAAATCCTGCTCCCGATATCCTGCATCTCTCACTTCCCTGATCAGGTCCGCCGGAGTTCACCTTCTTCTTCCCGGCGTATGTAAGTGTTTGGCTTGCAACACAATTTAAATGTTAAATCCTGCGGTTTGTCTGAATCAGTCGGAAAGTCCAACAGCCCGCCCCCCGATTTGTGTCGCATGAAGGCCGGCGCGATTGGGACACAATCCCCTTTTAAATCCCTGTCCCAGTGGTGCAATCCCCGAAAAGTCAGAAAACCCAACCGATTACCGTATTTTTTGCCCTATAGGGCGCACCGGACTATAAGGCGCATTAGTCCGATGCGCCTTATATATGTAATAATTACATATATAAGGCGCATCGGACTATAAGGCCCGGGGGCCGGGGGCGTGGCGGAGGTCCGGGGGCGTGGCGGAGACCCGACGTGACGCCGAGACGCGACGGGGAACGCGGGGAAGGTGAGGGGGAGGTGGAGGAGAGCAGCGGACCATACTTACATAGGTCCCCGCTACCGGAGACAGCAGATCTCCCGCTGGAGATCTGCTGTCTCCGGTAGCGGGGACCTATGTAAGTATGGTCCGCTGCCCTGTGCCCAGCGCCATACATAGGGCGCACCGGACTATAAGGCGCACTTTGGATTTCCACGGAAATCCAATGCTTTTAAGTGCGCCTTATAGTCCGGAAAATACGGTATTATAAATGGAGTAGATGGCTCAAGCACTTTGGAGTATGCATTACAGGCTCGAAGATTGGTGTGAGGATTTTTTTTTTTTTTTTCCCCTTCCCTCTTTCTTCCCCTTTCCTCTTTCTTCCCGGGTATTTCTATGCTCTCGTCCTTTCGATAGGAGGGTGGAGGATAAGGGGTTTTCGGGGTGTTGTTTGGGAATGATGACACATGTGTAAACATGCTACGGAAGATATTTTTTGGCTTCTCTCCATTCTTTGTTGTGGTTTAGGGAAGTTGGTTAATAAAACTGATAGCTATATCATTAATTAGAATAAGCTATAAAGTATAATAGAATATAATTGATAGTATGTAGCCTGCTGTTATGGGTATTTTTCTAAGTAAGGTATGGGAAAAAGTTTCTGTACTTTGTTGTGTATATATTTTGTATTGTTAAATCTTTATTTAACAATACAAAATATATACACAACAAAGTACAGAAACTTTTTAAACATTAAAAAAAAAAATCCTTATTATTTAGTTTGATAGCTCAGTTTTATTAGTTCCTGGTTGTCTCCTGACTTACTGGAACCCCCTGAATTGCATCTGGCCTCCAGTGGCGTAGCTACAAACCTGTGCCATGTGATATCCTCCCCATCTTGGTTAGGTCTTAGGCTATATTCACACTGCCGTTGCCCGCCCGTACCGTAGCGGGCAACGGCAGTGCACGGGGAGAGGAGGAGGAGGTGAGCGCAGCTCAACCCCGCCCCTCTCCATAGGAAGTAATGGCGCACGGCGCCGTACTACGGGTAAAGATAGGACGGGTCCTATCTTTTTCCCAGGTACGGAGCGGTATGGAGGACGTATATCGGCCGTATATACGTCCTCCATACGTTGGTGTGAATGTAGCCTTTGACTACATCCTGCCCTCAAGGTGTCGTACCTGGTATGGAGGGGACACTAAAAAGCTTATATTCTACACTGATATCCGCCTTGGAAACCCACTTACGGCAGACCCACTAATCCCCTGATGGCCCTGGTGGTATGTACACTGTTGTTTTTTGTAATTCAATTAAGGCCACGCTGAAACAATGTTTTTGCTTTGCATTTTGAAACTCATTGGAAATCAGGCAAAATATATCCTTACTAATGCAAATGAGTTTTCAGTTGCCTTTTTTTCCTGTTGTATTGAAATACACAGAGTGAGCACTACATTAGGTCGTGTTCACAATTTGCTATTACATTGCCTTTTGAAACTCAATTCAAGTGCATCCAGAATAACTTCTCTTAGTAGCAACAAGTGTTTTGTCATGTTAAAAAATCTCATATTTAGGTGTAAACACATCTGTGAACATAAACATATCTTGTGAACAGCATTCTTTATAATATGTGCTTCCCCAATCTATCTTTCATATTGTTTCTGTCTAGTATTATGGCTACCTCAGTCTAACACACTCGGGGTGGCCCCTCTCATCTCCTCCACACACAGTGGCCCCTCTCATCTCCTCCACACACAGTGGCCCCTCTCATCTCCTCCACACACAGTGGCCCCTCTCATCTCCTCCACACACAGTGGCCCCTCTCATCTCCTCCACACACAGTGGCCCCTCTCATCTCCTCCGCACACGGTGGCCCCTCTCATCTCCTCCGCACACGGTGGCCCCTCTCATCTCCTCCGCACACGGTGGCCCCTCTCATCTCCTCCGCACACGGTGGCCCCTCTCATCTCCTCCGCACACGGTGGCCCCTCTCATCTCCTCCGCACACGGTGGCCCCTCTCATCTCCTCCGCACACGGTGGCCCCTCTCATCTCCTCCGCACACGGTGGCCCCTCTCATCTCCTCCGCACACGGTGGCCCCTCTCATCTCCTCCGCACACGGTGGCCCCTCTCATCTCCTCCGCACACGGTGGCCCCTCTCATCTCCTCCGCACACGGTGGCCCCTCTCATCTCCTCCGCACACGCTGGCCCCTCACATCTCCTCCGCACACGCTGGCCCCTCACATCTCCTCCGCACACGCTGGCCCCTCTCATCTCCTCCGCACACGCTGGCCCCTCTCATCTCCTCCGCACACGCTGGCCCCTCTCATCTCCTCCTCACACGCTGGTCCCTCTCATCTCCTCCTCACACGCTGGCCCCTCTCATCTCCTCCGCACACGGTGGCCCCTCTCATCTCCTCCGCACACGGTGGCCCCTCTCATCTCCTCCGCACACGGTGTCCCCTCTCATCTCCTCCGCACACGGTGGCCCCTCTCATCTCCTCCGCACACGGTGGCCCCTCTCATCTCCTCCGCACACGGTGGCCCCTCTCATCTCCTCCGCACACGCTGGCCCCTCACATCTCCTCCGCACACGCTGGCCCATCTCATCTCCTCCGCACACGCTGGCCCCTCTCATCTCCTCCTCACACGCTGGCCCCTCTCATCTCCTCCTCACACGCTGGCCCCTCTCATCTCCACCTCACACGCTTGCCCCTCTCATCTCCACCTCACACGCTTGCCCCTCTCATCTCCTCCTCACACGGTGGGCCCCTCTCATCTCCTCCTCACACGGTGTGATGGTGGGTATCGGGCCCACAAGCCAGTCCAACACTCCACTCTCCTCGAGAGCAGAATAGTCCTTGAAAGCAATACCTTTAAACTTTTTCATCTGTTTTCTTTTTTTTCTTAGGTTTTCTGGTGTTACAGAAGAGGATCTTGTGAACACTAGTATCAACATTAGAGATGTTCAGGCTGTCTTACTAAGTATGTTCAGCTGTGATTCAATATTAATTGGACATAGCTTGGAAAGCGACCTTATTGCATTGAAGGTAAGGAAATCTGCCTTCAACTGCACTTATAAATGTGTTGTGATAGTGGTAGTAGGAGAAGTGCATGCCATATGTGGAGGAGGTAGTAGTGCATGCAATTTTAGAACTTGCTACTGAAACAACTAACCTTCTAAGCAAATGTAAAATTATGGAAATGAAGAGAAGACAAAAAAAGTTGGGGTATGACTTTCTTTTCAAATTTTTCCTAAATTGTTGAATTATTACCTCCAAACAACCCAACCAATCAACACAATTATACTTATATAAATTACAATATGTCAAAATCAGTTAGACAAGTTAAAATGTTTACACAACATTGTTTCACGACACGAAACAATGGTCAGATTAAAAAAAAAAAAAAGGAAAAAGGCTGCTTCTTAATATACAAACTGGCTGCGTCCTTAAGGGGTTAAGAAATCTGACATATCTCTCTCGATAAGTGTTTATAACTTTGAAATGCTTTAACATATTCAGATAATTTTGTGATTGTTTTCTCGTGACGTATTGTACTTAAAGTTGTTGAAAAATTTACGTTTAGTAATGAAAAAAAATCGAAATTCTCAAAAAAAATTTGAAAAATCCTCTATTTTCAAAGTTCAAAATGTTTAAGTTATTTGGGTGGTTTCACTTTCAAACATTTACAGAATGTCTGCTTAATATATGAATGTCTTTTTGTGTTTTTTTTATTTGTCCTCCCATTTTTCTTGGATGTTTTGTAGCTTAGAACCTTGGGTGTGATCAGTGTTCAATTGACTTTGAGAGGCTTAACTAATGGTAAAACCCCATTATGGAAACTGCACCCCTTAATGTATCTAAAACAACTTTCCATAAGTTTGTAAACCATTTAGAAATTTTGCAGGGTCTGATCACAATTTTGCAGAATAAAAACCATATAAAATCTTTTAGGATCAACATATTTTCAGAGGCATAATTTGGTTATCTTTTTCTCATTTTGAGGGAATGTCACTTTTGGTTTGTTTTGTTTTGTGAAGGGATTTGAGGAAATACATCTTTTTCTTCACATTTTTTAGTTAGTTTTTTTTCTCGGCATTCATCATATTGGTCTATTTTGCTTTACATTTATTGAACAGATTTAACCCCTTCCAGACATTTGACATAATAGTACTGCATGGATGGAGGTGAGTTCCCACATTATGCAGTACTATTACGTCAAGCTTCTGGTACATTCCCTATGCACATCTAATAAGGTACAAAAAACACAAAATCACCAATAAAAAACCCCTACATATTTTGTATTGCCACATCCGTAACAATCTTTACGATAAATAAAAAACATTACTGCATTCACCTAGCAGGTCCAATAAAAACAAAACCCGAAAAACATTCTTACCCCTTGTCTTTGTTCTTGTAAGTATGTAAACCTGTTTGGGTTGTAGTTCTTCGTTAATATCAAATGGCCTGTAAGCTATGTCTTGCATTATACCTACTGTGACCTATGTGCCCTTCCACTTGGAACATCATGGAATTGGCCAACTTTTTGGAACATTTTTGTGAAGGGATTTAATGAAAAATGCTGTTAAAAACTGTTTTAACCCCTGTAAAGCAATTAAAGGGTAATCAAACTTCATAAAAATTTTTTTCATGCATTGAAGGTATAGTTTCTATAATGGGGTAATTTATGGGGTTATTTAGGCCTCTCAAAGTGACTTGAAATCTGAGCATGTCCCTCAAAAGCATGATTTAGCATTTTTTATGAAAATGTAAAAATAGCACCTAAAGTTGAAAGCCCCATAACATCCTACAAAAATGAGAGGATTCATAAAAAACATGTCAAAATACAGCAGACATTCAGTAAATGTTAGTTATCAAGTTATTTTGCTGTTATGTGTCGAAAAAGTAGAACATTTAAAATTTTGACATTTGATAATTTTTCCAAATTTTCACCAAATATCAATTCTTTTCATTAAAAAATGCAAAACATACCGCAAAAAATTTTCAACTAACATAAAGTAGAAAGTGTCACAAAATAACTTTCAAAATAAGTTGGAAATGTCATGCGTTAAGCATTTATTGGAAGTTACATGGTACAATATACACGTCATTTACAACCTTAAAACAATAATACAATGAGGTTCCAAGTTTAAGGGCACATAGGCCAGAGTAGGTGTAATGCAAGACATAGCTTACAGGCCATTTGATATTAACCACGAACTACAACCTAAAGAGGTTTAGAGACGTACAAGAACACAGTAGGGGTAAGAGTGGGAAAGAACAGTAGGTCACAGGAAAAGATAAGTTGGAAATGTTAAAGCATTCCAAGTTATAACCACTTTTAGTGACACATGTCATATTTGAAAGGAAACCATGTCAGGAAGGTGAAAACTGGCTTCTGTGTGCTTCTGGATCCTAAATCCCATTACACTCGGCGAACATGCTTGACTTCAGCGTGCCAGGAGTTAACTCCCACAATCCGAGTTAGCTTTGTTTGTGGGTAATACAGGGGGGGTCATCTGGTGCTTGTGGCTGTGGCTTCGCTCTTCACTTCCCGCAGTGCAGTACTATATCCCCAATTTGCAGGAAGGGGCTAAAGAGATTATCCTACCTAAATAATTTACCCCATTTTTAAAAGTTGCAGTGGCTTGACATCCATTATTGGCAGTTATAATCTCAGTTTAACCCCTTGATGCCAATGCCTTTTTTCCCTTTTGAGTTCTTTTTTTGCCCCCTACCTTTCAAAATCCATAACTTTTTTTTACGTGAATGGAGCAGCATGAGGCCTAGTATGGTATACATAACTCTTACCCTATATGTTAAAGAGGACCTATCAACACCTCTTACATGTTGCGATGAGCATACTAATCGGCGGCTACACAGATTCAAGGGCACTTTAAATTTTCTTTCTAGCCCCCACGCTTGTGTAGAAAAAATGAAAAAAGTTTACAGCGGCACTGCATAAAAAAATAATAAAGATGGGTGCACGCACTAACGGGTCGGCCAGATCCCCCAGTCCATAAGAAAATAGAAAAAATAGGCGGCACTCCAATTTTGTGGGAAAAATTCAAGTGGTTTTTATTCCCAAGTCGCTACGTTTCAGCCTCATCCGAAGCCTTTCACAAGCCCCACGCTTGTGTAGCTATCAGTCCTAGTAGTCCAATAAACATTTATTGGAAAGTACAAGACAAGTCATACAAAGAACATTATCCGAACAATCCAAAAACATGGTATTGTGGCGGTTACATGGTGTAGTAACTTGTATCGCTGAACTATGTGCCTTATGAGGCATGAGAATTGTAAAGCTTGAAATAGGTGGATTGCGACTGGCAGTTCAATATTGCCTTAAGAGAAATCTCTGGACAATCCAAAGGCACCAACATGGCCTCATAGCAATTACATAATGAATAAACTTGTACCGCTAATCTTTCTGCCTGGTAGGGCATGAGATTGTATAGCCTGAGCTGCAGCAAACAGTTCAGAGTTAAAGACAGTCTCAAGAGTTCAGAGTTACCTTTAGAAATGTATAATGCCTAAGAAATAAAACAAGTAACAAACACATTTTCATTCACTCAACCAAGCATACGACAATTAAATCAAGAAGAAAGTAAAGTTATGGTACATCGGGATCAGAATAGACAACCAAGGGAAACTATATTAAAGTAAAGGGTATTCAGAGAGGATGAAAAGTGTATGTGGTTTAAGGAGCCTCCCCAGACAGAGAAGGCAGGTGAGTCTTTGAAGGTCAGCCAGGTATACCATGTGGAGTAGAACCCTGTTACTCTACCCTCATCTATTGCCTTAAGCTCTTCCATCCTTTGAATGTGAGTCATAGCGACCACCCAGTCGGTTCTCGATGGGGCCGCGGTCGACCCCCAATGTCTGGGAACAATCTGGCGTGTAGCAACAAGAAAGTGCCTCAGCATGCCTTTTTTAATCTTTGAGATGGGACCAGATAATGCGGAGAGCAGAGCCTGTTCTGTAGTAAAAGTCAAATTAGACTTTGTTAAAGCATTATATAGATGGTTGACAGAGGGGTACAATTAAAGGACAGCTCCACCATATATGCACCATTGTTCCAACATTCATCTCACACCGCCAGCATTGATCCGAGACCTGGGGGTATATTTGTTTCAACCTTACCTGAGTACGGTACCAGCATGAAAGAATTCTAAAATTGAGCTCTTGCAATCTTCAAGGTGAGGATAAAACATGCGTCAGTGAGTAAACTGTGTCCCATTGTTCTGGAGTTAGTTCTTTACCAATGGCTGATTACCATTCCCTGGCGTAGTACAATCTTGTATCTCCAGTCTCCCTTGCCAAAAAGACTCCGTATAGTAGCGAAATGGTACGTGTGATTGGGACTTTAGTGAGGGAGAGTTCCTCAAATGTTGTAAGAGAGAAGTTTAATGTCGAAATCGGCGCTAATGTAGAGACAAAATTTTGCAGCTGATAGTATCTCTGACGAAAGAAACCTGACCCAAGCCCAAAAAAGAACTAACTTGGAGCCCTGGTGTAAACTGAGGGTTGCCCAACAGAGGGGTCATGGGACCTGGGACAGCAACTATTCCCAGCTTAAGCGCAAATTTCCTCCAGATTTGTAGCAATCTTTTCAATATGAAGGAAAGCAGGAGAGACAGAAGCGTGGTGGATTGAGGAAGCCAAAAGAAGCCCAGTGCATGAGGGGAGGAAAGGTTCAGTTCTGAACCTTGTCTCCTTTATGATGAAAAAGGTCTAAAATACAAGTTCCAATGGCGGCTCTATAGTGGTATAGTCTGGAAGTCCCGCTCCGCCCGAGCTTTTAGGCCTTGTTAAGAGGCTCCTCCGTATGCGGGAAGCGGCATCTCGACAAATGAATTGGCGTGATAGTTTGTGGAGAGTCGTAAAAAAAACACGTGGGATGTCCATGGGTACAGTTTGAAACAGATATAATAGCCGAGAAAGAATATCCATTTTTAAAACATTAATCCTCCCAAACCATGACAGACCTAAGCCCCTCCATTTAGTTAAGTCAGTGGTGATGGATTTTAGCAGTGGTTCGTAGTTGGGCGAGTATAAGCTACCAGGATCTGAAGAAATCTGCACTCCCAGGTATTTAATGGAGTTGTTAGCCCACCTAAAGGGAAAGATTGAGGTTAAGCGTACTGTTTCCTCCTGCGAAAGAGAGATATTTAATAGCTCTGATTTCTGTAAATTAACTTTGAAGTTACTTAATTTACCGAAGGTGTCGAATTCTTTTAAAATTGAAGGGAGTGATATTTGTGGATTGGTCACATACAGCAACAGATCGTCCGCATGAAGAGACATCTTGTGGTGTATGTGTTCAACCTGAAGCCCCTTGATATCTTGATTATTTCTTAATGCTATGGCCAGGGACTCCATCACCAGAATGTACAGGAAGGGAGACAGAGGGCATCCCTGTCTAGTCTTATTGGAGATTGAGAATGGCAGAGACAATGAACAATTCACTTTGACCCTTGCAGTAGATCTATGATACAGAGCCATGATTTTCTCCCTCATTCGAGAGCCTAGACCAATGAAGCGCAAAGTGGATTCTAGAAACCCCCAATGTACGCGATCGAATGCTTTTTCAGCGACTATGGAAAGCAAGCACATCAGAGTACCAGATGGTTTTGACCTTTCAATTAAAGATACAGTTTTAATGGTATTATCCCTGGCTTTCCTCCCTGGGACAAATCCAACTTGTTCCTGATGTATTAAAGAGGGAATGTAAGGTTGGAGTCGTAAGGCCAGTAGCTTGGAGTATATCTTAGTGTCTATATTCAGCAAGGAAATTGGCCTAAAGTTACCACAATGTGTTTGGTTTTTTACCAGATTTGGGAATTACAGTGATATACGCCTGTAGGGCTTGATCTGGGAATGGGCATCTCTCTGAGACCGAGTTGAAGGCCTTGGTTAGCAGGGGTAGTAGTTCGGATTTGATTGATTATAGAATCTGGCTGTGAAACCATCTGGGCCTGGGCTTTTACCAGATTTTAGATTTTTAATGACTAGTGCCACCTCTTCCTCCGAGAAGTTATTCTCCAAGGCCTCAGCTTCCTCAACCGGGATTTTTGGAAGTGAGTTTGATTCCAAATATGCCTCTATCAGTGGAGTACTTGGAGCGGGAGGGCTAGATCTCTGGTCTTTTATATTGTATAGGTCAGAGTAAAATTCGGAGAACTCATCTAGGATCTGGTATTCTTTGTAAACCAATCCTTTGGTCGGGGAATTTATGGAGAAAATATGTGTGGTCGGGGAACGGGGATGTATTGTTTTCGCTAACCAGGCTCCACACTTATCACCATATTCAAAAACCCCTTGTGTATGCATTCCCTAGCACATTTATATTTCTGGTCTAGAATGGAAAGAATTTCCTGGCGTAATGAGGCTATTTCAGCCTACAGAGTCTCTGACGGAATGGTTTTATTAATGCACTCCTTATCCCCCAGAGAGCACAGCGTTGTTTTAAGTTTTCAAATTCAGAGAAGGAATGGACGGCACTCGCCAATCTTCAATAAAAAATCTTCTTGCTCTTTATTTCACATTACAGAAGCAAAGACATACTCACAACTGTGCATGCAAGGGAGGGTGAGTGCCGTCCATTCCTTCTCTGAATTTGAATACTGTACCACTGACTGTTCAGGACACGAACACCACCTACTCGACATAAGTCACTACAAGCAGGACACTACACAGGACATTATCTTGTGATGGTCTTTTATTATTTTTTATTTGCCTGAAAGAGTTCTCAGAGGAGACACTAGGTGGTGCTGTTGCCTTTGTTGAATATGTTGTTTTAAGTGTGTGAGCCCTCTTACGCTTCAACCTGGACCCACGGGACATGAAAATCTTTTGTATTTTATGTTTTGCCTCTTCCCACACACATTTGGGAGGAGTGGCCTCCGATTCGATTCCTCTACTGCACTAACCCTAATTACCAACTTAACCTCTTCCGCGCATAAAGGATCATCTAAAAGGTGATCATTAAGGCGCCATGAACCCTTGCGAACCGGACAAGGGGACCCATCCAAGGAACCAAAGACCGGGGCGTGGTCTGACCACAAAAATGTGTCTATGGAGCATCGGGGAAGCATGTAAAGTAGCCTGTGAGAAAGGAATATATGATCAAGTCTATGGTAAGTGTTGTTTGCTAGAGAATGGTAACTATATTCCTTGACGGAAGGATGTAGTGTGCGCCACATGTCAACTAGATGCAGAGCTCATAACTCTGCTTTCAGCCTTCGTCTTTTGGCAAGGGAGACAGATGTCCTACCCACAGTAGTGTCCAAATCTACGTCCATCACCATGTTAAAGTCACCACCCAGAATTATATTTGAACCGTCTTTGAAGTCCGCCAGCAAGCGAAGTATTGACACATTTCAAAGGATACCTGGTTAGAATTGGGAAAATATGCATTAGTAAATATGAAGCCTCGCAAGTGAATTTTCAGAAACATAAATCTGCCCTCTGGATCAAATTTGGAGACTATTAGCATGAATTGTAGGGACTTGTGAAATGCTACAGATACCCCCCAACCTTACGCTCAGGATGTGGACAATGGTACCATTGTTCATTGGGCAGGTAGGTAGTGCATTGGCTCCAAAACGAGAGAAGGAGATACCCAAGGCTGGGAAAAAAAGGAGAGGTTAGAGGGGAAAGGTAGGTGGGGGAAAGGGAACAGAAAGATGACAAGCAATCAAAAATCAATCCAAAACAAAATACAAAGAGCAGTAGGGGTGAGGACAAGACAAATTACAGGCAATCAGTTTGTCTAGTCTAATTTGGGGTGCAATATAATTACACGCGTATAACTTGTTATACACGTAACCCCTGAGGGAGATGTCTAGCTAAGGAGGGGAATCACAAGATCTATAGACCCATCTTAGTAGCTGTTTCTGAGTTATCAAAGTAAGTATTAAAATGAGAACGTATCCAGCACAAGTGAACATTTGGACCCATTACAAATAAGGAAAGGTGAATAGTAAATAACCATATTGGAATAAACAAACTGTTCAAACTTCTCATGACTGTAGCGTGGCCAGTAGTGTTTGGTGAATAGATTACTATCTATTGGCGCAACTCTAGTCATAAGACCATATATGAGAGCATCAGGTATATCAAGGAGACATCCAGCAGGTTGCAATAGACTCAGTTACTGATTATCTTAAAGATGGACATCCCTCAGTGTCTGCGATGCTGGGTGTGGCTGAGCTGCATGGCCTCTTTGGCCCCTGCGACCCCTTTGTCATGGAGGTCTGGCTGGAAGCAGAGGGCATGGCGCGGCTCCCCCCAATCCCGCAGGGATGGGGAGCCTTGGCCATTCAGTGACGACGGGAGCTGGAAAACCTAGAACTTCGAAGAGGCCCGGGACATCCGCTGGATGCTGCAAGGTGTATCTCCCGTCTGCATGACGAATATGTAAACAGAATGGAAACCACCATGGTATGTTTCTGCTTCTCCTCAATTCCTCCGGGAATGACTTAAGTGCTTTACGTTTAAGCAAAGTGAGGCATGATAGATCTGGAAGCAGTTGCAAACCCGTGCCTTGGAAAACAACCTCTCCAGCTTCTCTGGCCTTAGACATTATGGCGTCTTTTATTTGATATTTATGGACTCTGCAAATTACATCCCTCGGTGGATCCTGGGCGGCTGGTTTGGCTTGCAGGGAACGATGTGCCCTGTCCAGTTCCAGATGTGTTTATGCCGGAACCTCCAAAAGAGAGTTGACGTTTTGCTGCAGAATAGTGTGTAGACAGGCGTTTTCCACTGTTTCTGGTAAGCCCCAGATTCTGATGTTATAACGCTGTTATTTGTTCTCCGTATCATCCAACTGGTCAGCTAGAAATGGAAGCTAAAAGGTATGCACAGTCAACAGAATGTGATCATCTACACGATTGGTAAGGGTAGAAGAACTATCCTCTAAAGTGGAGACTCTAGTGGCCACTCTTTGAACATCCTTTCGCACCACCCCAATTTCTGCAGCATATGACTGCTCTAATCTGGCCACGTAACTTTCCATGTCCTCCCTAGTGGGAATAGAGCGGAGATGTGTACAGAGAGCTCGTAATTCTGCTGAGGCTACTAATTCTTGAGTCAGCAGAGCTGGTGTGTATTCGTTTGCCTGTCTTGATTGCAGCCGCTGAGATGAAGTTGATGAGCCACCTGAAACGGGGGACATGGATAGATTTGCTCCTTCAGGATCCTGGGAGCCATTAGGTGGAATGGAGGCAGATGGGAAAAAAACGCCACTGGGGAGCTTTGAATTGGTGTGGAGGGCCATTCCCCTTCTTGTGAAGGCACGTCTAGTCACCGCCATAGCCAGGCCATGCCCCTTAATCTATGTTTATTTACAGAGGAGCTAGGGCTGGAGGCGTTATGCAAATCTTCTCTCATACTGTCCAGTCAGTGGCAGGCAATGTCCAAGAAGCTACTCTGAACAGTAGTGAGCTGAGATTTTTTTCCCCTGTGTTCATCTAGAGTTAATTCCGCTAATATTCTGTTGACATTGCGCAAATATAAAACCTGGCAGTGGCATTTGTGGTGTCTGCATTGTGTTTACATGGCATTTACATTTAAGTGGTGTCACATTGTGTTTACGCTTATGTCATGCTTGCGTCGCGTTTACACTTACATTTACATAGTGTTTGTGTTTACTTTGAGTTTACATGCGTTTGCATCTCATTTATGTTGCATTTCCGTTTTACATGATGTCTGCATGACACTGTTTATGTGGCATTCACGTTTGATTTGCTCTTATGTGGCATTTTCATTTATGTTGCGTTTGTGTCATGTTTATGCTCACACAGCGTTTGATTCGCTTGTTTGTGGTGTTTGTGTTTGTTGCATTCACACTTGCGCAACAGTCGCATCAAGCTTATGTAACATTTGCATCACAATTACCGTATATACTCGTGTATAAGCCGAGTTTTTCAGCACAAAAAATGTGCTGAAAAACGTCCCCTCGGCTTATACACGAGTCAATACGTGTAAAAAATAATTAAAAATGGACTAAAAAAAAAATAAACTATTTACTCACCCCGATCATCGCGGCTCCTCTTCTGGCTTCCCGGCATCTCTTCTTGCTTCCGCGCTGTCTTCTGTCTGCTTTAACATCGCGCTGGGCGCCGCCATTGTTCTTCTCCCGTGCGGCGCCTAGTATGACATCAGCAGCGGCGCGTCATACTAGGCGCCGCTTTGGAGAGAACAGTTGCGGCGCCCAACGCCATGTTAAAGAAGACAGAAGACGGCGCGGAAGCAAGAAGAGGAGCTGGGAAGCCAGAAGAGGAGCCGCGATGACATCGGGGGAGCAGCGCTGCGCATCGGGACCACCGGAGGGTGAGTAAATAGTTTGTTTTTTTTTTTTTAATTCTGGGCTGACTGTATACTACTGGGGGCATGCTGTATATTACTGGGGGGCAGGCTGGGGTGGCTGTATACTACTGGGGGCATGCTGTATACTACTGGGGGCAGGCTGGGGTGGCTGTATACAACTGGGGGCAGGCTGGGGTGGCTGTATACAACTGGGGGCAGGCTGGGGTGGCTGTATACAACTGGGGGCAGGCTGGGGTGGCTGTATACTACTGGGGGCAGGCTGGGGTGGCTGTATACTACTGGGGGTAGGCTGTATACTACTGGGGGCAGGCTGGGTCAGGCTGTATACTACTGGGGGCAGGCTGTATATTAGGGGTCTCGGCTTATACTCGGGTCGGCTTATACTCGAGTATATATGGTATGTGGCGTTTGCATCGTGTTTATGCTTACGTGACCTTTTGGCGCGCTTGCCTTGCCTTTACGCTTACATTGCATTTGCACTTACATTGTGTTTTGTGCCACGATTATGTATATGCTTAAGTTTTCATTGCATTTACATTGTGTCTCGTTGCGCTTTTTGCAGTGTTTGCGTTTGTCACATTTATGCTTACTCATTTGTGTCCTGTTTGCATTTATGTTGTGTTTTCATCGCATTTACACTCGAGTTTGCGTTTGTCATCTTTACACTTACGTTTACACAGCATTTGCATTTGTTGCATATGCATCGTGTTTACGCTTATGTGGCATTTGCAGTTATGTCCTTTTACCCTTTTTTACACAGTGTTTGCATTTGTCATGTTTGCTGTGTTTCGCATTTGCATTTGTCACATTTGTATTTTACGTGGCGTTTGTATGTTGCATTCACATTAACGTCGTATTGACGTTGCATTTCTCTTGAATTGCATTTGTGTTTACACCTGTGTGACGTTTTCATTTACATGGCCTTAACATTATGTGTGTATTGCACTTGCATCACTTTTGCCTTTACAATGTGTATGCATTTATAATGGACTCACATTTCCATTGCATTTGCATCCCAGTTACCGTATATACTCGTGTATAAGCCGAGTTTTTCAGCACAAAAAATGTGCTGAAAAACGTCCCCTCGGCTTATACACGAGTCAATACTTAATATATATACTTAAAAAATATTTAAAAAATAATAAACTTATATACTCACCCTCCGGTGGCCCCGACGTGCAGCGCTGCTCCCCCGATGTCCGTGCGGGTCCTCTTCTGGCTTCCGCGGCCGTCTTCTTGCTTCTCTAACTTCGCGCCCGGTGCCGCCATTGTTTTTCTTCCAGGCGGCGCCTAGTATGACGTCAGCAGCGGCGCGTCATACTAGGCGCCGTCCGCGGGAGAGCAATGGCGGCGCCCGGCACGAAGTTAGAGAAGCAAGAAGACGGCCGCGGAAGCCAGAAGAGGACCCGAGCGGACATCGGGGGAGCAGCGCTGCGCGTCGGGGCCACCGGAGGGTGAGTATATAAGTTTTTTTTTTTTTTTTTTTTTTTTTAACGCTGGGCAAGCTGTATACTACTGGGGGCAGACTGGGCAGTGCTGTATACTACTGGGGGCTGTGCTGTATACTTCTGGGGGCTGTGCTGTATCATACTCGAGCTGTGCTGTATACTACTGGGGGCTGTGCTGTATACTACTGGGGGCTGTGCTGTATACTACTGGGGGCTGTGCTGTATACTACTGGGGGCTGTGCTGCATACTACTGGGGGCTGTGCTGCATACTACTGGGGGCTGTGCTGCATACTACTGGGGGCTGTGCTGCATACTACTGGGGGCTGTGCTGCATACTACTGGGGGCTGTGCTGCATACTACTGGGGGCTGTGCTGCATACTACTGGGGGCTGTGCTGTATACTACTGGGGGCTGTGCTGTATACTACTGGGGGCAGGCTGGCTACATACTGGGGGGGGGGGTCTGTGACCAATGCATTTCCCTACCTCGGCTTATACTCGAGTCAATAGGTTTTCCCAGTTTTTGATGGTAAAATTAAGGGTCTCGGCTTATACTTGGGTCGGCTTATACTCGAGTATATACGGTACATCCAATTTGTAACATTGCATTTTGGCAAATACAATGTAAGTGCAATGTTAATTGAATATTAGCAGAATGCTAACAAAATGTATGAATGCAGCATCTAGAGCATAGAGAGCCCCAGCTCCTCCTCTCTGACCAAACATAGATTACAATGGTCAGATAATGGGACTGATACCTGCGACACTGGTGCTAGAAAGAAAATTCAAAGTGCCCCTGTAGCAGCCCCTACAGAATGGTATGCTAATCCACATGTGTGAGGAGGTAAAAACTCCTCTTTAATGGTTATGTTTGGATATTTTGGGATGCTAAGATGGCATGCTGTCAAAATATAATAGGTTGTGCAGTATAGAAAAGTTGTGGGCTTCAAAAAATTATAAACCATATGCTGGAGATGTGGCAGGGAACATATCTGGTGGTCTTGCCATGGGGTGAGAAGTCTGTGGGAAGCGGTTTTTGCACTCTACAATAAACTATGGTTGGACGCGGTTGTACCGCTTCCAGAAATTGGGCTACTATCTATGATTCCTGGCTCCATCTCTGCAATAAAAAAAGGATTTCTGAGACACTGCATTTCCGCTACTCATCAGATTATTCCCAGACTTTGGAAGTCAAGTCTAAGTCCTTCAAGGGCCCAGTGGGCAGAGGCCTTGAACCATATCATGAGAATGGAGGAGATGAGAGCCATAGAGGGACTGGCAGAGTCCCAGATGGATAGGTATACCAAGGTCTGGTCCCCCCTGGATTGACTTCCGGAGTTCGACAGAATTTGCCTCTTGGATAGAAACAAGTGGTGGATGATCTGGTCTAATTAAGAAGTTTCTTTTATTCTTCTTACCTTTCCCTTGCACCCGGTGTGTTTCTCCCCTCCCTCCCTACCTTCCCTATTCCTTTGTATACCCCCATGTGTTTTCCTTCGGTTCCCTGTGTTGTAAATGTTTAATTTGGTTAGTGTTGTTAATATTTCTTTAGTAGCAACTTAGACTTGTTCTCAAGTTCCTTTATACATTCACTAAAGGAGTCAGCCTTCATTTTGACATTGATATCGCTTTGAGCATAATGTGGACTGTCTTTTACAACCCGGCTGTAATACTGGATACACTAACTTGTGTCTATATGCTTTAAAGCCTGTATACTGAAACTCTGTTCTGACTCATTGACAATTCCATGCTTATTGCTACTTACTATTTTCAATAAAGTTTATTGAACAGAAAAAATGATAAACCGAAGAAACAGTTCTTTAGAAGTAATCCAGCTCACCCTTTCCTCTTGGAGCACACATTCCACAGGTAACGGCGGGTGCACAAAAGATCATCTGAAGTTGGACCAAAGATGGCAAATGAAGAGTTCTACTGCACCAGCATGGTTTTTACTAAATAAAGAAGCACATATACAACTTAACGAGGCTAAGTGTGCTGAATTTTCCACTCTTCGTTCAAAATGCGTTTTAATTGGTAAAACGGATGCGTTTTCAAAAAATGTGTTTTTTAACACATGCGTTTTTTAATGGACTGCTAAAAAACAGGCCAGCTACATGTGGCATATTGAACCCCTTTTTGGGCCAAGGGTGATGGCACACGTGGCGTTTTGAACCCGTTTTTGGCCTGTTTTTAAGCAGTCCATCAAAAAATACATGTGTTAAAAACCGCATGCGTTTTGGAAAAATGTATGCATTTTTTGAAAACGCATCCGTTTTTGACAGGTTTGACCAATTATCTAAATCCAAACTGGTCAAAAACGGATGCATTTTCAAAAAAATGCATGCATTTTTCAAAACCGCATGCCTTTTTTTGACGGACTGCTTAACCCCTTCCCGACATTTGACGTACTATTACTGCATGGCGGGAGGTGCGTTCCCGCAAAATGCAGTAATAGTACGTCAAGCTTCTGGCGCCAGCTCCTGAACACAAGTGCATAAGAAACCTCGTTAACCCCTAGGCGCACCAGGACGTTATAGTACGTCCCCGGGGCTACATGCTAAGCGCACGGGGACGTGCTATAACGTCCTGCTTCTGGCACCGGCTCACGAACGAAGCCGGCACCAGAAGCAGCGGCTGTCAACTGTCTATCACAGCTGACAGCCTGCGCTAACACCCGCGATCGTAGCCGACTCCGATTGCGGTTGTTAACCCCTTACACGCCGCGGTCAAGTATAAAAAAACACAAAAAGCCCCCCGCATATTTGGTATTGCCGCGTCCGTAACAATCTGTATAATAAAACAGAATCGTTAGTGGACCCGCACGGTAAACACCAGAGGAAAAAAAAACGCAAAAACTTTCCGAAACAAGATCATTTTTAATTAATACCCTATAAAAAAAAGCTCTAAAAAGTGATTTAAAAAATGTTATGCACTCTAAAAAAAGCCCACTCAAAAGAGCAACTCTTCTCGCAAAAAATAAGCCCTTAACCAGATTTGTCAGCCGAAAAATAAAAAAGTTATGCATATGAAAACGTGATGCTAAAATGAACAAGATTTTGTCCAAATTTAGTTTTTATTCAGTAAAAATGGGAAAAAATAAAAAAATCTATATAAATGAGGTATTTTTGTAATCGTGGCGACCCATAGAATTAAAATAATATACTATTTTTATGGTATGGTTAACGATAAAAAAAAAACACAAACCTTTTCCTAAAAATTGATGATTTTCATTTCCTCTACCAACAAAGAGTTAATCAAATCTCACCAATTAGCTATAGATGCCCCCAAAATTACCTACCAAAATTACCTACCAAAAGAAATAAGCCTCTATAGGTCCATATTAAGAAAAGAAGAAAATTATAGCCTGTAGAATGTGACATAGCAAATCTTATCTGGATGGTGCCTCCTTCTCTTCTATGCCCAGCCGTGCGCCCATACAGCAGGTTACCACTACATATAGAGTATCGGTGTACTCGGGAGGAATTGGATATCAAACTTTTGTGGAGCCTTTTTTCATTGAATCCATTGTAAATGTTTAATTTTCCACCCAAAATGAGTGTTTTGTGAAAAAATATTACAATTTGCAGACTGCACCTCCATTTTTTTAACCTCTATAAAACTCATAAAGGGTTAACAAACGTCTTAAAAGTGGTTTTTCACTTTTAACCCGTAGGGGTTAATGGTATGACACTTATACAAATGTAGACACGGTATAGATAGATAATGCTGGTTGCAGTCAAAAAAATGGTCATAGCAAAAATGAAAAATACAAAAGCAACGTAAAGGAGCATAGGGACCATTTTAACCCCTTAATGACCGCCCTATCGGGAATCTACGTCGGTCATTAAGGGTACTTCTTCTGACGCGACGCCTTTCTACGCCGCCACGTCAGAAGAAGATTTCGGGGCATATCTGGTCACTATAGTGCCGATGTCGGGCTGTGATATCACAGCCCAGACCCGGCACTAACACCCGGGATCGGAAAAACTCTGATCCTGGGTGTTTAACCCCTTACACGCCGCGGTCAAGTATGACCCATGTGGATTGAACCCCCCGGTGTGCTTACCGGAGGATCCGATCCCTCCTGCCCAGGGTCCAGCGAATGACCCGAGGCTTCCGGCTCCTCTTCTCGCCGGGTTCTGCCTTCCTGGCAGGACCCGGCTGTATGTAACTGAGTATGCGCAGCATGCTCAGTTACTTACACTATACACTGCAATACAAGTGTATTGCAGTGTAGAGGCTTGAATAAGTGATCGGATGATCGCTTGTTCAAGCCAAAATTTGGAAAATGTATGAAAGTTTAAAAAAAAAAAATTTAATCATTTTATAATAATTAAATAAATAAAATAAAGTCCCATAATCTCCCCAGTTACACATATAATGCAAATACAGTATATAAAGCACAAAAACACACGAAAAATGTACATATTTGGTATCACCGCGTCCGTATTAATCTGTACAATAAATCTAAATCAATAATGAACCCGCTCGGTGAACGACGAAAAAAAAACTACGAAAAAATATACAATTTTTCATCAAAAAGTGATTAAAAAAAAGCTATGTTCCCTAATATGATACGACTGAATAGAACAACTCTTTTCGCAAAAAATAAGCCCTCAACCAGATCTGAAAACAGAAAGATACAAAAGTTATGACCCTGAAAAGTTGTCAATAGTAAAAACAATGCGATTTTCTCCAATATTGGTTTTGCTCAGTAAAATTGAGCAAAGATAAGAAAAACGATATAAATGAGGTATCACCGTAATCGTAGTGAACCAGAGACTAAAGATAAAATATTATTTTTTAAAAAAGTGCTAAAAATCCAAAATAAAAATTGATGATTTTGTTTGTGTCACCCTTGAAATAGTTAATAAAATCTCATGAATAAGCTATAGACCCCCAAAATGAATTATCTATACATTGTATCTCACCACGCAAATAATAAGCCCTCATATGTTCGCATTACCAAAAAAAATTAAAATTTATAGCTTGTACAATGTGACAATACAAATCTGCTGTGAGTAGCGCTGCTTTGATCCTATGCTTGGCCGTGCGCCCATACAGCAGTTTACCACCAAGTATGGGGTATCAGTACACTCGGGAGAAATTGGGCATTAGACATTGCAGAGCGTTTCATCATTTTATTTATTATGAAACTGTCAGTTTTGGCCTAAATTTATGTATTTTTCAACAAAATTCAAAAGTTTCTAAATCGCAGGTCCATATTGTTTTAACCCATGTGAAACACTTAAAGGGTTAATAGACTCAATAGAAGTTGCTTTACATACATTGAGGGGTGAAGTTTCTATAGTGGGGTAATTTTTGGGGTTTTATTATCATATAGGCCTTACAAAGTCACTTGAAAGCTGAGTTGTCCCTCAAAATGTGAGTTTTAGCAATTTTTATGAAAATGAGAAAAATCGCACCTAAAGTTCTGCGCCTCATAACATCGTAGAAAAATGACAGGACGCATAAAATATCATCCCAACATAAAGAAGACATTCCGAAAATGTTAATTATAGAGCTTTTTGGGTAGTTTTGTTTCCTGTCTGGAAATTATTTACAAAAATTGTAATTACACAAATGGTACTGGGTAAGAGAAGCCTGAATCACTATGAACTATATAAGGAAAATACAAATCGTGATTTAAAACTTAGCTTTTACTGAAATGGTTAAAGATAAACAAACAGTAATATGGCTTCAAGGTAAATTGTGTGAACGCATGGTACCCATCTGAAAAAGAAAGACAATACAGGTGTGAACCTGGTGGCCCCCTTTGTGAGGTTCAAAGATGTATATGAGTCTGGAAATAAAAGGGAAAGCTCACCTTTGTGGGCTACACATCTTGTAATGTCAATGATCCATATCTACACTCTGGTCTCCGGATGCTCATCCGTTATGATGCCGAGAAAGTATCAGTAAGATGGTTACGAGCACCTTATGTCCATACAGAGTGTAGAGAAAATAAAGAATAAGGGTGATGTGACTGTTGGCGTTAGAGGCAAGGGTCAGAATGGCTTGATTTCTCCCTGTTAATGCCCTATATCCAAGGTCTAGAACACCCTGATGACCTAACCTCGGGGTTGTGGCCCTAAATGGCCACAGCCCCGACCGGAACCTTACCCTAGGTAGCTGGCCCTTTTATCGGACCTAGTCTATAGGTATAGTCCCAGTCAAGATGCAAGTAAGTGCAAAAATTGTAGTAGATAGTCTTATAGATAAAGTAAAGAATATGTCAAAGGGCTTTTGCGCAACCAAATCCCGACAGGGCCTGTTTCACCCTTTTGGGCTCATCAGGGGATAGTTAGGTTCGCCTTTAGGAAACCCTAATGAAAAACAACAGTATAACCGACATATATTAAAATGTGCATGGCTATAAAAAGTGTAGGTGGTAAAATGTAATCCAGTGAATACATCTTCTTACCTTGCACTAATGAATGGTGCAGGAATTATGAAGATATCCTTAATAAGGAAAGAGGTTGATCTGTAACCACAATAGATGTCAATATGAACTTCCCAAACCGGGAGTAAATGTGCAATGATCTCAAATGGTGGATGTCCTACCTTAAGGAAAGATGGTTAGGTGCTGAAGCGCTGCGGGGGTGCAGATGAACACAGCCCCGTTCGCAGCTGACAACCAGTGAGTCCTCTCTGCGCTGGCGTGCGACATAAACTTTAAAGCGCGCCGCGTGTATGGGATCCCGCCCCCAACGCTCCTCCCACCAGACCGGTCCCACTCCGTATTGGTTGGTGTGGCCGGTGGCGGGCTGGGCGTGCGCATGCCCGGAAGTGGAGAGCGCTGGGTACGCCTCCACATTGGTGCCCGCCCCAGGGCCCGAACGCGCATGCCGAAAGCAATGCACGGAGGATCACCGGGGCGCACACCCCGCGCACGCGCAGAGGCGTCCACCGAAGTCAGATGGGGAGGGCAAAAACGATGCCCCTACCGGACAGTGGCGGACGTCT
This sequence comes from Engystomops pustulosus, assembly GCF_040894005.1. Classification (NCBI taxonomy): domain Eukaryota; kingdom Metazoa; phylum Chordata; class Amphibia; order Anura; family Leptodactylidae; genus Engystomops; species Engystomops pustulosus. Next base: position 166,431,147 of record NC_092411.1, on the reverse strand, counting down.
CTGGGGACGGGGCAACACGCGGATAAAATGGGTGATAATGTGCGCTAAGGAATCCCTATATAGTAATGGGAATCCTGAGGTATCGGACAAATAAATTGTAAAATTACAAATATGCACTTGTCCCAATGATTAGCGAGTGGGGATTTAGAAATCGGGGCCAAGATACCAAGAAGAAAATAGAGGCTAGTAGAGGTAAAATAGTGAGTATTGTGGTACTAAAGTGCTTGGTAAAGTTGTATCCACAAAAAAGTTTTATATCAAAAGTCAGTAAAATAAGTCAAGTCATAGAAAGCAGGCAAAACTCAATTGTTCATTAAGTCCTTGTGGGGACTCTGTCTTGAGTTTAAAGATCCATTGAGATTCTTTTTGTCTCAAAATCCGGTCCCAGTCTCCTCCTCGTTCTGGGGGTTTAACTAGGTCGATACCCACAAAAGTGAGTCCCTTAATACTTCCCCTATGTCTCTCTTGTATGTGCCTGGCAAGGGGTTTATCCCGGTTATGTTTAATGTCACCCAGATGGTCCCCTACTCTGCGACGGAATTCACGGTAAGTTTTGCCCACATTCTGTAGTCCACATAGACAAGTGGCTAGATGCACCCCCGCAGCGCTTCAGCACCTAACCATCTTTCCTTAAGGTAGGACATCCACCATTTGAGATCATTGCACATTTACTCCCGGTTTGGAAAGTTCATATTGACATCTATTGTGGTTACAGATCAACCTCTTTCCTTATTAAGGATATCTTAATAATTCCTGCACCATTCATTAGTGCAAGGTAAGAAGATGTATTCACTGGATTACATTTTACCACCTACACTTTTTATAGCCATGCACATTTTAATATATGTCGGTTATACTGTTGTTTTTCATTAGGGTTTCCTAAAGGTGAACCTAACTATCCCCTGATGAGCCCAAAAGGGTGAAACAGGCCCTGTCGGGATTTGGTTGCGCAAAAGCCCTTTGACATATTCTTTACTTTATCTATAAGACTATCTACTATAGATAGGTTAGGTCATCAGGGTGTTCTAAACCTTGGATATAGGGCATTAACAGGGAGAGTGCAAGCCATTCTGACCCTTGCCTCTAACGCCAACAGTCACATCACCCTTATTCTTTATTTTCTCTACACTCTGTATGGACATAAGGTGCTCGTAACCATCTTACTGATACTTTCTCGGCATCATAACGGAAGAGCATCCGAAGACCAGAGTGTAGATATGGATCATTGACATTACAAGATGTGTAGCCCACAAAGGTGAGCTTTCCCTTTTATTTCCAGACTCATATACATCTTTGAACCTCACAAAGGGGGCCACCAGGTTCACACCTGTATTGTCTTTCTTTTTCAGATGGGTACCATGCGTTCACACAATTTACCTTGAAGCCATATTACTGTTTATCTTTAACCATTTCAGTAAAAGCTAAGTTTTAAATCAAGATTCGTATTTTCCTGTCTGGAAAGCAGAACATTTCAAACTTGGAAAATGAAGAATTTTTAGAAACTTTTGCCAAATTTTCACTTTTTTTCAGAACGAAATGCAAAACTTATGACTTAAATTTAGAACTAACATGAAGTACAGTGTGTCACGAGAAAACATTCTCAAAATCACCTCGATATGTTAAAGCGTTCCGAAGTTCTAACCAATAATCATGATACATGTCAGATTTGAAAAATCGAGTCTTGTCATTGAGCTGAAAACTAGTGTCGGTGATAAGGGGTTAAGAAGAATAGCACTCTTTTTATTCCAATCCTAGCTGTTTGTTATCCATATTTTAGGTTTTCATTGAAAGAAAAACATTTCTTATTTTCACTGTCCAATGTTACTATATCCTGTGATGGGTAAGTGGGTAAAATGCTCCCTAAATTTCTATAGAAATACTGCAGTTTCACATGATTTATTACATTTGTCAGTGAAATTGAAAAGTGAATCTTTTTACAATTAAATGTGCCCAATATTTTTACTTTTCTTACATGGGTTGTTACATAGTTTTCTTTTTTTTTTTTGTATGGTTTGGGTTGTATATTTCTTTATCTATGGCAACGGTTCTCAACCTGTGGGGGTTAAACAACCAAAACACAGGGGTCGCCTAAAGCCATCGGAACCATGATTTTATTGCGTTTTTGCCACGAATCACAGCAAAAATGTGATAAAACAGTTGTGCATTATACCCACACTAGTTTCTGCGGGACCTTGAATGACATCATTCAAGGTCTCTCTGCAGGGGTCGCTAAAGCAGCTGTATTTCTATACAGAAATACAGCTCCTATAGCCTGCCAGCTAAAGGACCTGTGATGATATAATCACATACAGCAGGGCTGCTGACAGTGAAGAGGGGTGTTTATAGTAGTTAGTAGTTATAAATTTGTACATAGGGGGTAGTATGATAGTAGTTATAAACTTGTACATAGGGGGTAGTATGATAGTAGTTATAAATTTGTACATTGGGGGTAGTATGATAGTAGTTATATTCTTGTACATAGGGGGCAGTATTAAAGTAATTATATTCTTGTACATAGGGGGCAGTATTATAGTAGTCATATTCTTGTACATACAGTTAGGGCCAGAAATATTTGGACAGTGACACAAGTTTTGTTATTTTAGCTGTTTACAAAAACATGTTCAGAAATACAATTATATATATAATATGGGCTGAAAGTGCACACTCCCAGCTGCAATATGAGAGTTTCCACATCCAAATCGGAGAAAGGGTTTAGGAATCATAGCTTTGTAATGCATAGCCTCCTCTTTTTCAAGGGACCAAAAGTAATTGGACAATGGACTCTAAGGGCTGCAATTAACTCTGAAGGCGTCTCCCTCGCTAACCTGTAATCAATGAAGTAGTTAAAAGGTCTGGGGTTGATTCCAGATGTGTGGTTTTGGAAGCTGTTGGTGTGACCAGACAACATGCGGTCAATGGAACTCTCAATTGAGGTGAAGCAGAACATCCTGAGGCTGAAAAAAAAGAAAAAATCCATCAGAGAGATGGCAGACATGCTTGGAGTAGCAAAATCAACAGTCGGGTACATTCTGAGAAAAAAGGAATTGACTGGTGAGCTTGGGAACTCAAAAAGGCCTGGGCATCCAAGGATGACATTCTGTCTTGCGGTTGCGGTTGTCTTGATTCAAGCAAGAACATCCAGAAACTCTCTCTGTTTAATAACCTCCTCTTGACATCGCCCCCTCTGATTTTCTTATGTATCCTTTCAATCCCTTTCCATTTAAATCCTGTAGTACTTTTAGCGTGTTTCTCCCTAAAGTGACGGGATGCTGCTGACACGTTCACGGAGGTATTATATATGTCTGATAGATGTCAACGAATTCTCACTTTCAACGGGCCAGATGTATGCACTTCATACTGCTTCTCACATAAAAAGCATTCCACAATGTAAACACAATTGCTACTATTACAGTTGATATATGTTTTGATATCATATGATTTCTTAGTGGTACATGACGTAAATGTTTTCCCACTATCTATGTATTCACATGCAGTGCATCTTAAATGTCCGCATTTGTAATTACCCGGATAATTCAACCAAGTGGATTGTGTGGTGGATTTCTCGCTGAGAAACAGGGAAGGGGATAATTGGACACTCAGAGAGGGCGCTCTCTTAGAGACAATTTTTACCCCTTCCAATAAAATAGGTTCTTACTTGTGGTCCTGTTGTAAAATTGGGATACTCCGTTTAATTATGTTAGCAATTTTCCTAAACTGGTTGCTATATGTGGTATAAAACATTAGGTAATTTTTTACATCTGATATCTGGAGTTCTGCATGTTGTAGTAAGGAGTTTTGTGTTATTCTTGCGATTCTTGTAGCCCTGTAAATGTCATTCCTTTTATACTTTCTTTGTTAAAGTCTATCAATCAACTGTTCTTTATGTACCTCAAAATCTGAAGAGCTCCTCCTATTGGGTCATAAATATATTTGCAAGGGAGGGGGAAAAATGGCCCCCATCGGGGCCCCCTCCACTTGCAAATAAAAGCTGTTGTCCAACATGAAAAAATTATATTTGATTAGGAACTCAACAGCCATTAGGAGGAATTCCTTGAGTTGACTACTGTATGTACTGTATCTCTGTAAGTGTTTACTTAGATAGTACAACCCTAGCTCATGGGGAATAGAGGAATACAAGGCTGTAACATCGCACGTAGCCCATCCGTAGCCATCTTTCTATTCCATATTTTCCATTTTCTGAAGTAAATGTTTAGTGTCTTGTATAAAACTAGGGGAGACCCTTGTTAAGGGTTGTAGAAAGTGGTCAACCCATTCCCCTAGTTTTTCTCCCAAACTCCCAATACCAGCCACAATGGGTCACAAGTACGAAAAATGGGCATGGTTTTGCAGGTTGAGAGACATATGCTAACATTTATGGAAGTGCTGATCTCTGAGGTTATTATTTTTACATTTTTATATTGATGGTTGTATCGCAATTTTTAGGGTTAATTACTGAATGTCTTGTTCTCCTTACAATGCAAGCAGTAATATTAGGCAAAATTAATAAACTAATTAACATAGTTTTACATGAGGTTCAAAAAACGCTATCATGAACCAGCACCATTTCAGTTGATGATTTGTTTGGCATATTGCAGCACATCTTCATTGAAACCAATAATCCTGAGCTAAAATACATTTGAGGGTTGTGTGTTTTTTTTTTCCCCAGTTTATGGCATGTTATTCATGTAACTTATTATGCATTTGACCGCAGTCTTAATACATGTAAAGTGCTCCTTTAATAAATGCTGCTTGTTATTTTCTTTTAAGCTTATTCATCCCACTGTAGTGGATACAGCAGTTGTCTTCCCTCACCGCCTTGGACTGCCATATAAGCGAGCACTTCGTTCATTAATGGCTGATTATCTAAAGCGTATTATCCAAGACAGTGGTAAGTTCCATACTGTTCATATTAAAATCAGTATGCTTCCAGTAATTTTCACTATTGACTATTTCACCATTAAGCACTTACAGTAGTATCTCTTTTCAGATTAGCTTCTTCCTTTTGTACCCACCACTCTTCAAAAACTTCTTGTGACATGTCACACTTCTCATCCATTAGACATGTCTCTACATAGTACCTGTGTTTTTGCCTCCTTTGAGAGCTTCAGCCTTAACCTGTATCCCCATGCTGCAATTTGCATCTCCACGCAACTTTGTTTCTCCTTCCTTAAGTCTGTCTGTAATGGCAGCTTCCAGTGTGTTTTTTTTTTTTCCCTCAATCGGTCTCATTGAAAGAAACAAGGGAGGTCGGGGGGCAGGATGAGTCATCATCACCTGCCGCAGGTCCCTCCTATTTATGATTGTCCAGAAATGTAAAGAAACATCCTACAGTGCACAGAGTCTGCACACAGCAATTAAGGAAGCATGATGATGAATGACTTGGTGAACATTCAGGGAATTTTATTAAGGCAGTAAAGGCACATAGGCAATTTATGTTAAAGAGTGGCCAAACCCTTTAAGGGATATTTGTTTTTATTTTTAAATAGACATTGAAATGGGGATATTTAATAAGTCTGAATGAGGTCTGTGAATCAAAGTGATATGTGATGCAAAAATATGATTTTTTTTGTGTCATCCCTGAGAAATTTGGAGAAAATTTTGAAAACATGTATGTTGTCATAATAACTGGATAATGAACATTTTCCATAAGTCTGCTTTCACTCCTCTCTGCTCGCCTGCTGACTTTAGATGTCAGTGAGCGCAGGTCCGGAGTCTGCAGTTTTCTGCTGCTCCCACGCTAGCCCAGGGAGCAGGACACTGTGTCTAGGTGTCAAAGGTACCCTGAGTTACTAGGGATAAGGGAAAAAAAAAATATTAATCAAAATATGATGATATTTCCCCATATATTTAAAAAAAATCCCCCAATACACTACAAAAAGCATCGCCATAACTGCCCCGTTTGCGCAAAGCAAAATAGGGAAATAATTAATAATGTTTATTTTGAGTTCATTTGAACATTTTAAAAAAGGACTATACATTACAAAAAAAACCCAAATAAAAGTAAAAATGGAAAAAAATGTTTAAACCTTTATTACCTTTTAAACTAGTTATGGCCCTTAAACCCGGCGCTTATGAAAATTTGCTAAAAATGGCCGGTTACTAGAGCCTTTTCATGTGTGTCACTAAGGGGTTAACTTGACATTATTTTTCATCCTTTCAATTTTTATAGGATGTTAGGAAGCTTATAACTTTAGGTGTGATTTTTAAGATTTCCACAAACACTGTCAAAACCTATTTTTGGAGGGATCAATTTATTAAGAAGTGACTTTACTAGGCGTATATGATAGAACCCTCCCACACAAATTATGCCATTTTAGAAACTGCACTCCTCAAAATATTCAAAACAAACTTTATAACCCATTGTGAAAGGTGCAAAGGAAAATCGCTATAAGAGACAAAAAAAATGTGGAAATCCAGTGTGAATGGTGGTTGGAACAACAGGTGAATCTAGTTTTAAGATCCAATATATTTCCCTATTGCAAAGTTCTCTCTCTCTCTGTCTCTTTCTCTGTCTGTCTGTGTGGGGCTGCCTGTCTCTCGTATATATATAATTATATTGTGGCTAGAAGTCTTCTTCTAGTAACCTTCCTGAAAGCACATGTGTCTGAAGCAGCCAACTATCCTCTCCAGCCGGTAGCTACCTTTACCAGGCTGATAACTACTCCTGTGGAATGATATCCAACCAGCCATCTCAATCTGGTTGATGTTACTGCTGTTGGGGCCGTGAAATCCCTTGTGGCCGTAGGGTCGGGTGGTCATGGCACTTGAAGATGGGGAGAAGATGGCCTTCACCAAATCAATGGGCCTCTTCAAGTTCAATAATTGCCCTTTGGCTTGTGCAATGCCCTGGGTACTTTTCAGTTGTTAATGGAGAGATGTTTGGGACACCGGAACTTTGAAACCTGGATGACATCATCATTTAATCCAAAACGTATGAGGATGATAGGGATTTATATGCAGGGCCCCAACAGCCCTCTTGACTTTTGTAAGGTGAGTCCTAATTAACCCTTTGATGGAGGATGAGATAGCTGCCGGCAGCGAGATGACAGAGTAAAAGAAAGACACAGTCCGTTCTTTAGATGCACTCAAATCACACTGTTTATTTCAAACAGACACAGCTGTATTTTAGCACATAGAAATCAGCATTTGGGGTGTTGCATGAAAGGAGATAAGGCACTTCTATTGGCCATTATGTTTTTTTACCAGCACATTCTGGGAAAAATGAATAGGACTTGTTTACAGCCATGCTTATCTACACAATGGCTCCTAGAAGCTTCTTCATAACCAAAATAACAAGAATACAGAGGCCTGAAGGACGGTAAAGGAAAACAACAGTTTAAATAAGAAAAATAGCTGAATTAAAATATTTAACTCTATAGCTTCTGAGTGGGCAACATATCCCCCCCCCCAAGATGGCCGCTGTAGAGGAATATATCACCAACAATTCCCCCCTTGTTTGAGACTGCAGACCTACAACCTCTTAAAGCAACCTCCTCAAGCTCCAGGTACCCAATGGTAGGCTAAGCCCTTACCTGCTGGACTTGTTTAACTCTTCACCAGATCCCCCAGAGGCCAGTCACTAAAAGGGTTAAAGGTCTGCACACTCAAATCACATCACATCACATCAAATTCCCATAGTTCACAGGTTTATTATCAGGCTGGTTCTCCAAAGGGGAATCATTCTCCATTCCGAGCACTTCTCCTGTCGTGGTTCTTACTGCCCGGACGGCCATCTGGGACATGGTGGACTTGATGAGGGGGACCACACAACGTGCAACGTGCAATCCCCCAACCACAAAGTGAATGACAGTGTCCACTCCAGAGTTTCTCTTGAGTTCCCTGGACAGTCCTTCACTCTTTTCACGAGCATGGGTAATGGATCCATAGGGGGCGATGTAATCTGGGATGTATATGCGACAAGCCATTCCCACCATCTTACAGACTCCTCCCTTCTCAGCAATGGTCATATCCAAAGCCTTGCGGTTCTGGGAAGCATCTCGGATATAATTCACAAATCTCTGTTGATTACAATAAAAACAGTTAAAGGTAACCTACCACTGCTCACATGATGAAATCATACAAGCACACCATCCTGTAGGCTATTTAATACTGATGCCGGCAGATACTTTGGTTAGGCACAGCGATTTTTAGTTTAGCTAAAAAAACGATTAACTCACATATGTAAATTTAGCCCTCCGGTGCTACCTCTACGTCATCAGCCCTCCGTCTATGCCTTCCTATTGTTATTTATTCATGCAGGTGTGAATAATTAACAATTGGAAGGCATAGACAGAGGGCTGATGACTTAGGGCAGTGATGGCGAACCTTTTAGCGGCCGAGTGCCCAAACTGCAACCCAAAACACCCCTTATTTATCGTGAGTTGCCAACTAAACGTTAAAGCAGTAACTTATTGTTCCGTGTTCTTCAACAATTTTAATCATATTGGCCTCCTAAGGACAGCATCATAGTAGAAAGATGGACAATTTGCATCATTTTAGCTTCTCTCTAGTATCCCTCTGTACACAGAGAATCGTGGGGCCAGCAGGAGTTCCTCCAAAAACAATTCAGCCCTGTCTACAGACCCAAGTAGCGAAGTAAGTATAAAAATATGTCTAATAGCAGAAGATTTTAAGTGGCTTGGAACTGCAGGAAGATTCTTTGAGCCCTGTCTGTTGTGCTGGGGCGATGGCCTGGGTGCCCACAGAAAGGGCTCTGAGTGCCGCCTCTGGCACCCGTGCCATAGGTTCGCCATCACTGACTTAGGGGGTAGCACCGGAGGGCTAATTTACATATGTGAGTTAATCTTTTTTAGCTAAACTAAAGATCGCTGTGCCTAACTAAAGTATGTGCTGGCATCAGTATTAAATAGCCTACAGGGTGGTGGTGTCTGGGGAATAATGAACTCTAGACCTGCCCATATCTGATTGTGGGCCTTGAACTCATCTGGGACCCCCCTTGGTGTTCCCACTGTATCTATATAAATGTTGTCATCTAGGTGCTTCTCTCTTCCAGAATCCTTAGGGATTCTCTACCTTTTCTTTATGTGTCTAATCAAACTTATCCCTGGGGATCACAAGGAAGGAATGCACAAACTTTATCACAGCATACTCACTTTCTCAGCCTCTAGACCTGACCTGACTCTCCTATCCCCACAAATCCAGTACACATCAGACACTGCTAATACAGGGCTACCTGTGCTGTCAATGTTAAAGAAGGTCATTGTCTTATTGCACCAACCGTAGGTAAAGTCTCCTACCCTGGGGCATCCTGGTCACCCCTGAAGATACAGTGATAGTCATGGTTGGGGTGTCCCTGAGCATACAGTCAGTCAGAAGAGACCAGCTAGCAAGAAGAATAAGTAAGTTTGCAATAGAAAGCGTGGAAGCATGCTGACTTCCCTCTAGCTTCACAGACGTGGCACTGGTCAGTAGGACTTGGAAAGAACCGTCGTAGCGAGCCTCCAGACTCTCTCTCTCTCTGGTGTGTCTCTTTACCACCACGTAGTCTCCAGGCTTCAGGTTATGCGCCCTGAGGTCTCTGTCTGGATCTGAAAAGGAATCAGAAACACTTTTGCGGACCTTTTCCAAGGCCTGGCTCAACTGTGTGGCATATTCCACCTGGTTTTCTGCCATCAGATATAGGGTCTGTGGAAAGTAGAGGCCTAGTCTGGGTGCACAGCCAAAAAATACTTCAAAGGGGGACAATCCCATCTTTCTGTTGGGTGTGGTCCTAACTCAATGGTGGGCAGCATGAAAGCACTCGCGCCATCGTTTCCCTGTTACTTCCATGGCCTCCCGGATCTCTAACTTAAGAGTGCCGTTTTAGTCTCTCAATCCCACCACTAACTTGGGAAGGGCAAGGGGTATGCAGGGCCTGTTCTACACCCAGGAGGGACAAGGTTTCAGTCTTTACCTGTCCAGTGAAGTGGGTTCTGCGACCGGACTCTATGGTCTCTGGAAGTCCAAACCTGCCTTGGTCATGGGAGAAGCTTCTGGCCACCCTGGAAAGAGATCAATGCACACAAGCACGTATTCCTATGTACCACTTTTTGGAGCTGGATAAAATCCATCTGCAGTCTTTGGAAGGGATACAGCAGCTTGGGTGTCACCTTCTGTGGGGTCTTTGCCACCTTACCCGGGTTGTGGCAAGCACAGACTATACAGGCTTTCACTAGTCTAGTGACTGGGGTAGTAATGTCCGGGGGAAACCACTGGTGGTTTATGAGCGCTAGCATGGTCATTTTGGATGTCTGTGTGTGTCCGTGGGCTACTTGACTTACTGTGGGGTGCAGGGCTCTGGGCAGGCACACCCTCTCTCCCAGCATCCAGGTCCCATCGGCATCTGGGCTCCAGCCTTCCTCCACACTTCCTTCACTTCTGATGACTCTCGGGCCACCAAGGACCGGAACACCTGTGGATCAAACTTTTAGCTCAGAACTCACCGCTGAGACTTCAGGACAGTCTCTGGGCTCCATCTGTGCAGCTGCCATCGACATCCCGTCAGCCACATAGCTCTTTAACCAGCATCCATGAGCTCTTTAACCAGCAAGCCATGCTTAGAGGGGGTCCCTGCAGAAGTGAGGAAATCTCTAGCCTTCCATATGGGTTCATAGTCCTGTTTAGACCCCAGACCTACATCTAGAGTATAGATGTTTGCCCTTTTACCTTCCACCAGCTGTAGCACTTCCCTGAGTGCCCTTACTTCACCTCCTGTGCTGACCTGTATGGAGGGAGTGGTTCTGCTTGTACTACCTCATGTGCGCCACCGACCACTGTATATCCAGCATAGAACCGTCTGTCTTCTCCTGCAGACCTGGAGCCATCTATGAGAAAAAAAAACTCAACATCTGGATTAATCACCCCTCTCCCCCCCCCTTTCTGAATCCTGGAAGACTGGCGATAGAATGAAAGATTCAGAGATGTGCACCTTTTCAGTGTATCCTGGGGCATCAGGAGTGCACACTGGAGTCTGAGCTGTCTGGCCTTTGCTCAGATGCTGTACTTGGATGAGGACACTGTGCAAGGTATGTGGGGTTCACACTGTAACTGAGTGATCTAGGGTCTAGGATCAACTCACTGGCCTTGCTGAGCAGATTGCTGGCTGCAGCTACTGACACATGAGCAGCTCCCCTCACGACTGAGTCTAACCGGGCCTAATAATGGGCCACTGGGGAGGCCACCACGTTCCTGGGCTAGGACACCTTTGGCATGGCCTAGATACTCAGTGCAAAATAAAACCAAAGGTCTTATCCAATAGGATGTACCTATGTCCGGGGCAGACAGGATTTGCCAGCTTAGGGCTATGGAATGCATCAATTGCCTCCTGACTAAGGGCAAATGGGGAAGAGGCAATTCAGTCAGAAAGGGGCAGCAAAAGGCTGGAGGCATCAGACCTTATCCCAGGCCTGCAGGAGCTGGCCAGTCCTAGAAACATTCGAAGAGGCCTAGGGCCTCAGGACAGGGGCATATTCTGGAATGCCAGCTTTCTTTCCTCTGTCAGGTATCTGCCTGTGGCTGAGAAGCAGTGGCCTAGGAGGACCACCTTCTCCTGGCAGTACTGGAGTTTGTCTCTGGAAACTTTGCAACCCTTCTGGAACAGAAAACATATAAGGTCAATAAATGCATCCTGGCAAACAAAAACAGTAGGTCCTTCGCATACTGAAAAGGAGAACATCCAGTAAGGGGCTAGTTTGCCTGTCTACTCCCTGTAGGGACGTGGGGTATAGGCTGGGTGAGTTTTACCGCCCTTGTGGGAATCTACATCAGGTATACTGGAATACTGAACTGGTAAAGGCAAATACGTACTGGCAATCTTCATGTAGGGGCATAGAGAGGAGAACATTTGCCAAATCAATAACAGTGAATAAAATATAATATATATATATATGGGGACTGCTGCCAGTTTGGGCTAGGGACCACTGGGCTTCAGTACACTCTTTGACAACTTGGAGGTCATAGACCATCCTACATGTATCCAGCTGTTCTTTCTGGGTCTTTTCCTTGACCGGAAATGGGTTAAAATCATCATCAGGCTTGCAGGGGAGAGTCACACATCAGTTCTACAATGAAAGGCGCTAACTCTGTTTGGGGGGCCGTTCAGAAGGGGGACTGTTCTCGCTGACATCCCTGTCCATTACCACCCCCCCTTCTCCTGCCCTGTTGGGGCCGTCTCTGCCACTCACTATAGTAATTTCTCCTCCCCACAGTCAAAACACGCCCACTTGGGTCGGGCTGTCAGCGGACCGCAACTTTCTCTCAGTCTCACTTTGCCGTGGTCTGTGAATCTGCTCTCTGTTTCCCTCTGGCTTTCAGTCACAATCTTATCAGTTCCTGCATACGCAAGTCTGGTAGAGATGTCTCCAGTCCGTTAACACCTTTGGTAACAACCCATTACAAAACAGATGTACACTACACTCTCAGGTCATCATCCCAGGTGTCCCAAAGCTGCAACCCGTTCCCATGGAACTCTTCCATTACCGTGTGCATCCCCGCTTTTTCTCATCCAGACATATTGGATTCTCTTAACTATCTATAAACTTCTGGGCAGACTCCAACATCTCAACAAAATCCAGGTACACTTGTGTTGGTTTTTAATCAAAAAGGAACAAAAGTCATACATGGGCTCTGTAATACAGTCGGGGGGCTCGTTCTTGCTTAGTCTGTTCATGGGTTATACAGGAGGACATCACATCATACTGTATTCTTGTTCCACAACCAAATAAATTCCTTCGAGTCTCCTTTTTTTTAGATTGTCAGGGAGAACTATAAACGCAGCGATCTGCCCCCCCATTCTGTAAACAACTTCAGCATTGTCAGGATCAGTGGATCCTCTGGACCACCGCGGGAGGTGGAACTAGCCAACACCCGGGATCGGAGCCTAGCGGCACCTGGTATTCAGCAGAGCCCGCCGCAAAGCTTGTTGGACTTGCTGCGGCAGGATACCACCAGGACATTCCCAAGTGTGACTAGCCCGCGGTGGCAGCCGAGGTCAAGGTACCTTAGCGGATGATGATCACGTAGTCAGGTCCAGGCACAGGGTCAGGGCAGGCGGCAGAGATGCAACGTCAAGTCCAAGTCCGGGTTCAGCAACAGGAGGTCCAGGCAGGCGGGAACGGGAACACAGGCACACGGAGGAACTTGGGTAACACAGCAACACAGGACTCAGGAGCGGGGACACACAGGAACGCAGGAATACACAGGAACGCAGGAATACACAGAAATACTCGCTTGGAAGCTTTCTCTAAGGCTATGAGCCACAAAGATCCGGCAGGGAATGATGGGAGACATAGGGTTAAATACCAAACAGGAAATGACCAGCACCACTCACCTGCGCGCTGGCACTTTATATCTTGAGTCACTGCCGCGGCGCGGGACCTAGTCCGGACGGGAGCGGGAGCCAGGCGAGGTGAGTGCACGGGAGCGGGACCAGGGCAGCGGAGAGAGACACGGGTGCGGGACCGGGGCAGCGGAGAGAGACACGGGTGCACCCGCGATCCGTGGTATGGATGGCGGTGGTGCCCGTGACGAGCTTGCTGTAAGCGTCAAGGTCAGAACACACACTGATAAAACAGCTCAGGCAGAGCCCTAGACTTTAGGAGAACTTCAGCATCAAGGCCATTTACATGTCTTCACAAAACGCAGCTCCAACAGCCCCCACCCTTTTGTTAACCCCTTAAACGCCAGAAAGCAGGTACCAGAGACATTGCAACACTTTTTATAGTAATTTTTCTCTAATTGTCGGGATCAAATAAATTTAATAATACTCAAACAAACAACACCCCACACTCCAAGACCCTTAGCAGACGCCCGAAACGGTGAAATATCACCAGTCGGCATTTGTTTTCAAACGTCTGCCGGGACGCCTCAAGTATGGTCAGTTTTTTTCCTACAAAGCCCCACAACCAGCCTTTATGGCTTCCAACAGAGTAGAGTCATAGGCGATTAACTTTCAGGGACTTGAAGGGAATATAACTTAAGATGGCTGCCACTGAAATATAAATTGTCTTAAGATGGCCGCCACTGAAGGATGGTAGGGCATGTCATCTTCTCTAACCACCAGATACAGGGGTGGAGTCTGGATTACAGGGGCCATTTTTCACTCCAAGGAAAAGTCCCTTATCGCCTGTCTCTTTCTTCAATTGGCACTCTGAAGGATTCCCGTCACTCTGTCCTGGTCCGTTTGTCAAAGTCAGAGGCTCTAAGTGTCTGTTTGCAAATCTGATCAAGTTTTCTCAGTTGTACAATCATCAGATCATCTGACACATCCCAAAACCTTCAACCCTTCAATACTACTTTTCATTTCAACACAAAACTACCAGCCCTTATGTCCGATCATTTCAACTTGCACTTTTCCATCAGTCCTACTTAACTCAACAACCTTCTGTCTCTGTGCATCTTTCCCCTTCATGTGGGACACAATCTGAGTAGCTTTTCTAGGTCCTCACCCTTGGCTTTCTTTACTTTGCTTACTTCCCATGACAAATGTTTACAACTGCCAAACCTGTCCCCCACAGACACAACAAATCTGACACCTTGTGTGACCGACCCCAAAGAAACTAGATACCAGACTACCACAGAGGACTGTTTACCAAGTCTCCCTTATTGATTCTTAACCAAGTCAACTCTCTTACATACTCTTTACCAAGTCACTACTAGTTCTTACAGTCATCCACAAAGTCGCTCAGACTCCCAAAACAGAGCTAAACAAGCACCTGATCAATGCGGGTCTCCGCTGCGCGTGCACAAATTGAGCTCTCTACCTCTATGGGCAACCCTATTGACACTAGTCAAACAGTACTATAGACAATATGATAATCTGACAATCACAACAAAGTATCTCCTACTTTAGCAGTGCGGACCTCTAAGGGTTACTTCCTCCCGTCCCACAGTTTCAGCTAACATCACAGACTGTCTGACCATCCGTCACTGCCCAGTCTCTGTCTGTCACTGTCCAATCACCTTACAAAGTGGTTCTTTGCCAAAACTCTGAGCTTAGGTTACAGTGAACAACAGTGGCAAATATATAACACAAAGACAGTCTTACCCGGTCCGTCCAATTAGTGAACCAGAAGTGACATATCAAGGTAGACAAAAAAAACAGCTTACCCTGAGAGCTCTCTGGTCAGTTCTGTTCACCAAGCTGGCGGGGACCCTTCACGAAGGCTGTCTCGGTGCTGTTGTTGCTCACTCCTAAGCCCACCCAAACAAAAAGGGACACCAATACTGATAGGGATTTATATGCAGGGCCCCAACAGCCCTCTTGACTTTTGTAAGGTGAGTCCTAATTAACCCTTTGATGGAGGATGAGATAGCTGCCGGCAGCGAGATGACAGAGTAAAAGAAAGACACAGTCCGGTCTTTAGATGCACTCAAATCACACTGTTTATGTCAAACAGACACAGCTGTATTTTAGCACATAGAAATCAGCATTTGGGGTGTTGCATGAAAGGAAATAAGGCACTTAGATTCTATTGGCCATTATGTTTTTTTTACCAGCACATTCTGGGAAAAATGAATAGGCCTTGTTTACAGCCATGCTTATCTACACAATGGCTCCTAGAAGCTTCTTCATAACCAAAATAACAAGAATACAGAGGCCTGAAGGACGGTAAGATATGCCTAGGATATTGTAAAGGCAAACAACAGTTTAAATAAGAAAAATAGCTGAATTAAAACATTTAACTCTATAGCTTCTGAGTGGGCAACATACCTCCCCCCCCCAAGATGGCCGCTGTAGCAGATGGCACTTGACTCAAGAGGTGTCTCCATTCCTTTACCTCTCTGTCATGGTCTCCTATCACAGTGTTCAGTCCTAGGGACTCTCTGTTCAGAGATCCCTAGCTTTCTTGACCTTATGACTGTTCCTCAGTTCTGTGTGACTATCTCTACTCCAGAAAGTTATTGTTGCCTTAGTTACAGTCACATTTGCTGATGTCTCTGGAGGATAACTCCATGCCTGAGCCTGCTGCCCTGCTTGACTCTGAGTTGCCTCAATCCTTGGTGCCAGTTCGTAATGGTGTTGATGACTTTGAAGAATTATAGATATCTGTGCAGCACGTTCTCCGTAGATCTCAGAGGGAGACCAGAACAAGGGCTGTAGCCCAAAACAGGTACACTTTGACATGTAAAAATTACTATGATATTTATTTTCTCCCAGTTGGGCTGAGGCCATTAACACCCTATTTCTCTTGAATCAGAAACTGTCCTGGAACTCCTATCCTACATTTAATTTATTTGCTTACGCCAGAGACATTGCTGGACTTCTCCCCAGTTTTGCTTCAAGGCACCCATCACTGCTGTACGCAGAATGCCACTACCTCTTCTACTTAGGACTGTGCCCCTCATCGCATAGGAGATTCTTCCCCTGTTCCCATGCTGTGAATCCATACAGCACACCTTTTCCCTTAAAGGAAACCTACCACTTGAAGTGGCAGGTTTCCGATGGCAATACCGAGCACCAGCTCAGGGTGAGCTGGTGCCGGCGCTTATTTTTGTTAGTGTTTTAAACCGCGGTATCGCGGTTTAAAACACCTTTTAAACTGTATAGCCGGCGCAGGGAGGTACGCGCTCGGCGCTTACCGTGCGCGCGGCTACATAGGAAGTGAAGGAGAGCCGCGCGCATGGTAAGCGCCGAGCGCGTACCTACCTGCGCCGGCTATAAAGTTTAAAAAGTGTTTTAAACCGCGATACCGCGGTTTAAAACACTAACAAATATAAGCGCCGGCACCAGCTCACCCTGAGCTGGTGCTCGGTATTGTCATCGGAAACCTGCCACTTCAAGTGGTAGGTTTCCTTTAAGAACTGTGCCCAGAAAATGAACTCTAACGTAGTTAATAGTCAGTGCTTTCTAGGAGAAAAGGACTATTGTTGCTATTATAAATATTTATCTTCCTTTATATAGGAGAACGGCCTTCTTTTGCTACTAAAAGTAGTCTATGCTATGTAACGTTATGCAACGTTTATACAAGCCATGTACCCATTGTGCCATTTAATGCTAATGAGATGTTTAATATAGTAATGGTTACTATATCTTTAGTTTGCACAAACCTTTTACTAGGCTTTGCAGCTATGTGGAAAGACCCTATCAGACCGTCTATACGTCTATATTATTGTCAAATCCTGGCTGCAGGCTTACGCCAAAAATCGAAGATGCGGATTTGTGTGGCCTCTGTAAACCGTGGGTGTCTAAGTAGTAACACCTAGACGTCATACCTTTGGATAAGACCGTCAGATATACTGTATTGTATTTCTTATGTTTATATGATTATGCCAACGTGTCATATTACAAATTTCAGGCCTATGTGTGTGTTGTGCTGTGTTATGACATACAAGCCCCAGCTATATTCCCAGTAGGTCCATAGCCGAGCGGTGGGCGGCATATTCAATTACCAAGAGGGTATACGACACCCTTGCAACGCAGGGTTTAATCTAGTGTTGCAAAATTAAATCCCTCTCCATTCAATAGGGTTTTCTCTATGGCCTGATCAACCTAGGGGAACCTCAAGTGTCCGGAAATGGTAATGCAGCTGAAAAATTGTCTGCCTGAGAAGGAATGTATTGATATTGACCAATCTGATGTACTGTTATTGTTGCAATTCAAAGAGAGTGCTGGTTGGATAACAGGCTTGCCACATCACAAGGGGATTTCAGAAATCCCCTTCTGGCTGGAGAGTTCCAGGTCTACTTCTAGTAAGCTTCCTGAAAGCACATGTGTCTGTGGCACGCTGCACTGACACACTTAGCCTGTCTGGAGACCAGACCCAAGCAGACATCCACCTCCAGGAGTCTGCCCCATCCTGCTGCTGAAGCAGCCAACTATCCTCTCCAGTCTGAAGCTACCTTTACAAGACTGTGAACATTTCCTGTGGAACGATATCCAGCCAGCCATCTCAACACGGTTAAAGTAACTGCTGTTGGGGCCGTTGCCAAGTTCCAATAGAGGAACTCTAAGTTGAATGCCTCTGAGTGATCCCTGTGAATGGTTTTACCACCACGGGCACCCCTTTCACCACCATCACCATTCACCACCATCAGTGATCGTGGGTTAATCAGTCCCATTTGGGGAGAGCGGTGATGCCGAGGCTGCAGGCGGTGCCGGAATGAGGGGGTGTCCTGGTGCTGCTTCATGGGGATCTCAGCAATGCCTCCAACTGTTAGGGTAGGATTTAAGATATCCTCTTTATAGTGCGTCAATTATGTGTTTAAATTATTGCATGTGTGCAAGGACGCAAGGAAATGAATCAAACTACTGCTGATGCAAGACGTGCTCATGCTACTGTCGCCCTGGGTAAAAATCAGCACTGCGCAAGTTTTATTCTATCAGTCTATATAGAGAAGCAGAGAAAAGTAGGAAAGGAGGAGCGTACAAAGCAAATCAATATCAGACATAGTATCATAGTACAGGCGGTCCCCTACTTAAGAACACTCGACTTACATACGACCCCTAGTTACAAACGGACCACTGGATATTGGTAATTTATTGTACTTTAGTCCTAGGCTACAATAAACAGCTATAACAGTTATGACAGGTATCTGTAATGAAGCTTTAGTCTTAATTCTGATTCTTATGACAACACAACAATTTTAAAATCCAATTGCCACAGAGACCAAAAAAGTTCTGGCTGGGATTACAATGATAAAATATACAGTTCCGACTTACATACAAATTCAACTTAAGAACAAACCTACAGACCCTATCTTGTATGTAACCCGGGGACTGCCTGTATATAAGGCTGGAAAAAGACGCAAGTCCATAAAGTCCAACCTTTAAGAATTAAATGAATGTTTTATCCTCATAACCCGTGATATTTTTTCTCTCCAGAAAGGCATTCAGGCCTCTCTTGAACATGTACATAGAGTCCGCCATAACAACCTCCTGCGGCAGAGTCTCACTGCTCGTACAGTAAAGAACCTTTGTCTATGATGGTAAAATCGCCTCTCCTCTAGGCGTAGAGGATGCCCCCTTGTCCTGGTCACAGGCCTAGGTATAAAAAGATCTTTGGAGAGATCCTTGTACTGTCCGTTCAGGTATTTGTACATTGTAATGAGGTCTCCCCTCAGTCGTCTTTTTTCTAAACTGAATAATCCCAAATTTTGTAATCTGTCAGTGTATTCTAATCCCTCCATTCCCTTAATAATCCTGGTTGCTCTCCTCTGCACCCATTCCAGCTCTACTATATCCTTTTTATACACTGGTGTCCAAAACTGTACACAATATTCCATGTGTGGTCTGACCAGGGATTTGTATAAGGGCAAAACTATGTCTTTATCATGAGAATCTATTCCTCTCGATACATCCCATAATTTTATTTGCTTTACCAGCAGCCGCCTGGCTCTGGTCACTAAAATTAAGTTTACCATCCACCAATACCCCCAAGTCCTTTTCAGCTCCAGTTTTACTAAGTAATTGACCGTTTAGAACATAATTATACTTTTTGTTTCCATGGCCCAAGTGCATAACTTTACATTTATCTACATTAAACCTCATCAACCATTTCTCTGCCCACTCCTCAAGCTTCCACAAATCCCTCTGTAATGCTAAACTATCGACCTCAGTATTTATTACTTTACACAGCTTAGTATCATCTGCAAATATTGAAACTTGACTGTGTAAACCCACTACAAGGTCATTAATAAAAATATTAAAAAGAAGTGGCCCCAATACTGGTAACATCAACCCAATCTGAGTGTGCCATTAATGACCACCCTCTGTTTTCTATCGCTAAGCCAATTACTTACCCAAATACACAGATTTTCTCCTATTCCCAGCAGTCTCATTTTATATACCAACCTTTTATGTGGCACGGTGTCAAATGCCTTTGAAAAATCCAGATATACAACATCCACAGCGTCCCCCAGATCCAGTCTTGAGCTTACCTCCTCGTAGAAACCAATTAGATTAGTTTGACAGGACCGATCTCTCATAAACCCATGCTGAGGCTGGGTTATAAGGTTGTGCACAGTGAGATACTCCAGGATAGCATCTCTAACAAACCCCTCAACTATTTTCAGTTTAGTTGCCACAGCAGTTAGACTCACGGGTCTGTAGTTTCCAGGATCGCTATTTGATACTTTTTTTGTATATTGGTACCACATTTGCTATGCGCCAGTCCTGTGGAACATAACCAGCCCTCAGTGAATCTTCAAATATTAAAAATAACGGTCTATCACCGTACATAATTCATGCAGAACCCGGGGGTGTATGCCATCTGGCCCCGGTGATTTATCTATCTTAGTGGTTGCGAGGCGGCGCCGTACCTCTTCCTGGGTTAAACTGTTGTCATTCCAAAAAGAATTTACATTATTCCTCATTGTGTCTTCCACCAGGGGATTTTCCTGGGTAAAGACAGTTGAGAAGGCAACATTCAGTAGTTTGGTCCTTTCCTCATCTCCTTCCACCATGACCCCCATGTTATTTCTAAGGGGACCCACACTCTCTGTTTTTAGTTTCTTATAATTTATATACTTGAAAAATAATTTGGGGTTATTTTTGCTCTCCCTGGCAATATTTCTCTCAGTCTCTACTTTTGCGGCCTTTATCTGCATTTTACATGATTTATTTTTCTCTCTGTAATCTTGTAATGCCTCATCGCTACCTTCATGTTTAAGCACCTTATACGCCTTATCTTTCTCGCTTATTGCTTTCCTTACAAGACTAGTTAGCCACATAGGCTTTTTCTTGTCCATTTTATGCTTTTTCCCATAAGGTATGTGTTTCTCACAGGACTTTTTCAGTATATACGAGAAAAAGTCCCATTTTTTTTGGGGGGGGGGGGCTTTTGTCTTTGAGAACATTATCCCAGTCTATGCCTTTAAGGTCTTCCCTTAGTTGCTGAAAATTTGCCCTCCTGAAGTTTAGAGTTCTGGTTGCCCCTTCACTAACGCTCTTAGTAAAGCGTAATACAAAATCAATGATATTATGATCACTATTCCCCAGGTTCCCCCCAATCTGTAGTTTTGATACCCTATCAGGTCTGTTGGTAAGGATAAGGTCCAGCAGTGCCCCCCCTCTTGTTGGCTCCAGGACTAGTTGCGACAGGTAATTGTCTTTTGTTGTTGACAAGAACCTGCTACCTTTGAAGGACCAGCAGGTTTCTGCCCCCCAGTTAATATTTGGGTAATTGAAGTCCCCCATGATAAGTACTTTACCATGCTTTGATGCCGCATCCATTTCACTTATCAGCATTTCCATTTGGAGCCTTATAACAAACCCCTAGTAATATTTTATTATTCTTTTTCCCTCCCCTTATCTCCACCCATAGGGACTCCAAATTTGCATTTGCGTTACTGATGTCATCTTGCAAGACAGGCTTGAGGCAAGAATTCACATATAAACAAACCCCTCCCCCTTTTTTATTTATACAATCCTTTCTAAAAAGACTATAACCATCTATAGTAACAGCCCAGTCATAGCTACTGTCCAGCCATGTCTCGCTGATACCCACTATATCATATTTCCGCTCCAACATCAAGAGTTCCAGTTCCTCCATTTTGTTTGTGAGGCTTCTGGCATTTGTGTACATACACTTTATATGGTTTTCCCTGTCCGTATTAATTTTGTTCTTATTCCCCAATCTCATTCCAGCCCCCCTTCGTCCCCCATGGACTATGACTCTTCCCAGCTCTCTATCTACACAAGTGTAGTTGCCCTCTCCCCAGGTCTCTAGTTTAAACACTCCTCCAACCTTCTAGCCATTTTTTCCCCAAAAACAGCTGCACCCTCCCCATTGAGGTGCGGCCCATCCCTACTGTAGAGCCTGTAGCCGACAGAAAAGTCAGCCCAGTTCTCCATGAACCCAAACCCTCCTTCCTACACCAACTTTTGAGCCACTTATTTACCTCCCTGATTTCCCGCTGCCTTTCTGGTGTGGCACGTGGTACAGGCAGTATTTCGGAGAAAACTACCTTTGAGGTCCTTGCCCTGAGCTTATGGCCTAAATTCCTGAAATCATTTTTAAGGACCTTCCACCTACCTCTTACTTTGTCATTAGTGCCAATGTGGACCATGACCCCTGGTTACTCACCAGCCCCTCCCAGTAAAACGTCAACCCGATCCGCAACATGCCGAACCCGAGCACCCGGCAAACCACACACTGTTCGGTATGCACAGTCTTTGTGACAGTTTGCCATGTGTGTTCCCCTAATAATCGAATCTCCCACTACCAGCACCTGTCTGATCTTGCCTGTGCTCCCATTTCCCTTCTTACTGGAGCAGACAGTCCCCTGGTAGCTAGAGGCCATGTCTTGCTGCAGCATTGCTACCCCAGAACTGATATCCCCCTCATCCGCCAGCCTGGCAAACTTATTGGGGTGCACCAGATCAGGACTAGACTCCCTACAACTCTTCCCTCTACCCCGCCTTCTACATGTTACCCAACTAGCTGCCCCCTCACTCTGCACCTCCATACTTCCCTCCCTACACCCATCTTCCCCAGAAAGATTGTGCTCCAGGAGCAGCAAACTTCGCTCCATATTGTCAATTACCCGCAGCCTTGAAACTTGCTCATTTAGATCCAGAATCTGGGTTTCCAGATGAGCAATTTTCACACATCCCACACAGCAGTATTGCCCCTCGAACGGCTGTTCAAGGAAAGCATACATGCCATAGGATGTACACTGTGTAGCAATGCCACTTATGGAGTCCATTGTTCTAATGGGGATTACAATAGAAATATGCACAGAAAGAAGAATTTACAGGCAAAGTAACACAAAATACAGCAGTTACCTGCTAAAGCCCCTCAAACTTAAGTCCCTTAAACGTAAGTCACACTTAAGACACTGCACACACTAAGGATCAATGCACACTCGCCACCAAGCTCCCACACTCGCTTTTCTGATGCTTTTTTTAAAGGTTATCTGCCACAAAAATCTGCAGAGCTCACTGCAACAAGATCTGGCTGCAAATCTTCTTGATTGGGGAGTTTTCCTGCTGTCTCACGTTCACGTCACACTCACATTCCTTAACCTCGAAGTTTTAGGTGTAGTCTAAGATCTTGGTGCCATTTTAAGTTCATTTTTTCTATTACAGTACTTTTCAGGAAAATAAGACTAGTAGAAATGACAGGATTTGATCTGTCAGCTGGGTTTACCTTTAACAATTCCCATTTCAAAACAGAACAAAATCTAAGTATGTTAAGTAACGGTTGTTGTATTTCGTTAAATTTGTCCTTAAATTATGCCCAGCTCACTGAAAGCACACCTGAGCTGGGCATAAGGAAGCCAAATTTTTAACACTCGCCTCAAAATTCATTGTAAATTCATCCAGAGGTTTTAAACCCCTCTAACCCAAAATTATGTATGAATAGTAACCTTTCTTTCGACAAAAGCCAGCCCCTACAATAGGGGCCAAAGTCCACTCTCCATCCCCCGATAGCGGAGTTTCCTGAAGGGAAACCCTTAACAGAAGTGACTTAGAGTCGCGCCGTACTATTACGGCGCACCTTAGGTGCCGGCTCACATTCATACAGAACGGGTATCAGTCGCGTATTGCTTACACCTATCTGTAACACCCACGACCGGAGGTTCCTCCGATCGCGGGTGTCAACCCCTTTGCGCTTTTGGCATGGGTCAGATCCTCCCCCCCTCCCCCAAACGGTGCCGGGGGGGGGGGGGGGATATGCAAGAGCTACCTCCGAAACGCCGCTGTTCCCACCTGTTCTCTCTGTGTAACCTCATGGACTGCAGGACGCTATACTCAGAATATGTTACCATGGACATTTACAAGTTACAGAAATGTGGAGATGTATGAATTCCATGTTTTATAGACATTTGAAAATAGTGAAGAATTTTTAAGTGAATACGTCTTTTAGAGGATATATTTTTTTGTGCAGGACCCGGGTGTAATACACTGAGCATGTTTTAGTACATCTTTATTGCTGTAAGCTGTATGTGAACTTGAACAAGTGATTCGAAGATCACTCGTTCAAGCTAAAATATCCGTAAAAGTAAAAAAATAAAACAATAAAGTTAAATAATAAACAAGTAAAAGTCCCCTAAACACCACAATTCCCTATACACAACAATAAAGTACAAAAAAGAAACTAAATCATGCATCACCGTAATTGTAGTGATCTGTAGAATAAAGATAATTTATTATTTTTATGCTACAATGAGCGCCCCCCCCACCAAAAGGCTAAAAATCCAAAACAAGAATTTATGATTTTATCTTTCTCCACACATAGAGTTAATATATCTGGATCAATAAGATAAAGACCCACCAAAATGACTTTTTTTTTTTTTTTTTTACAGTGCATGTCGCCTTGCAAAAAACAAAAAATAAGCACTTTTTTGTCCAAATTCCTAAAAAAAGTAAATGAAGGCTGTATTGCCTATAAACCCCATCCTGTCATAGAATGGTGCAGCGGGAAGTGACTTGCCAACACGGTTCAGACACAGTGATCGGGGCAAGATGGTGGCTGTTCCTGACGGCCATCCATCCTGCCCCATGGACCAGCGATCATGAACTCCCCACCCCCCCCAGTTCATGATCGCTGCTATTGGCTAAACCATGCAGACCAGCCAATAACAGCAACTTTACTTATGACGTCAGTAAGATGCTGTAGACAGTGTACGGGCAAGGTGGCATCTGTTCCGGACAGCCATCAATTTTGCCCCGTGGTCCAGAGGGGTTTCGCTGCCCCCTCTGTTCATGTTTTCTACTACTGGCTGGTTGATCTGGACCAGCCAATAGCAGCAATATTCGTCACAATGGGCAACGCTGGGTGAATGAAACCAAACACGGCGACAATTGTTGCTGTCTAGGACAGCACTGATCATCTCCCAGAGAGCTCTGATTGATCGATCTGTGCATCCACTGCTGGAGAAGGGTTACCACATGTATGTGGATAACTTTTATTCCAGGGTTCCCCTATTCCAATCCCTCTGTTCTAGAGGTTCTGTAGCGTGCGGCACTGTACACAAAAACCATAGAGGTCCCCAGAAACCCTTGTTAGGCAGCCACTTAGTGCAGGGTGTTTTGCCAGGACAGCATTTTCCCGGTGATTTCCGCTGCTTCTAAAGGAAGGACTCCAAAAGAGTTAGGATGGACACTATATACTACTTCAAGAACTTCAGAGTGACAAAATTTTAGTCGGTCCCCTGGTATATTCCACCACCTTATTCGCAACGCATTCACACTTCACGTCCAACCTTTGTTGTGAACTCATTTCGGTCAAAGGAATTATTCTAACAACTATCAGCTTTGATTATTTCATTGCAGGATGTAGTCTGCAAACTAGAGTCACTTGTTGGTTTTAAGTTTTTTATGTAGGTTTCTATTTCTCTTCCAAGCCTCTGGATTTGTTAGCACATCCCTTATAATTCTCCAAGTTTTGAATTTATTATTATTTATATATAGTACAAGTGCTTTATCATTCTGGAGCCCTGCTGTATTTTCTGACTAGTGTTTAGGATCACATGTAGGGTCTTTCTCACGACAGGAAACATGGCTTCCTAATCAGAGAGCTGACATTTCACAGTAGCACAAAGTAGGCATCACATAACGGGCACCGCATACAGGGCATTGCATAACGGGAATCACAAACTACTAATTCATTTAACCACGCGTATTACACTACACCACGTATTAAACCTTGATAATTTCTCTAAGGAGTGTGCATCCAAAAACTAGGGTCACTTTTTGTTTTTTTCCTCTGTTTTGTACCATTAGGGCTCCACAAATGCATGTAAAAGATTTCTGTCAAATTTGGATTCTAAAAGGCAAACATCCCTCTTTCTCTCTACTGTGCGCCTATACAACATTTTATATACACATGTGGGGCACTCCTACATCTGGGCGAAATAGTACACATTTTTGGAGGTTATTACATTTTGTAGCCCTAGTGGCTATAAAAATTAGGGGTAAAAGTGACTTATAGTCAAATTTTTGTTTCTCCTTTTTAGGGCCTAATTAAATCAAACACCTTTACTGGCAAATACGCATTTTACACTTTGCTAAATTCTTCAAGGGGTGTACTTTCCAAAATGGTGTCACTTGTTGGGCTCACCTGTGCCCGTACAGCAGTGTACAGTGACAAAATCGGTATTGGCATACTCAGGAGGAATTGCACTTTAGATTCTAAATTGTATTTTCCTTTTTAACCCTTTGTGAATGTGCAAATTTTAGTTTTGAATGAATATATTGTTAGCTAAAATTACATTTCTGTAATTCACGGGTCTGTAGTTTCCAGGATCGCTATTTGATACTTTTTTTGTATATTGGTACCACATTTGCTATGCGCCAGTCCTGTGGAACATAACCAGCCCTCAGTGAATCTTCAAATATTAAAAATAACGGTCTATCACCGTACATAATTCATGCAGAACCCGGGGGTGTATGCCATCTGGCCCCGGTGATTTATCTATCTTAGTGGTTGCGAGGCGGCGCCGTACCTCTTCCTGGGTTAAACTGTTGTCATTCCAAAAAGAATTTACATTATTCCTCATTGTGTCTTCCACCAGGGGATTTTCCTGGGTAAAGACAGTTGAGAAGGCAACATTCAGTAGTTTGGTCCTTTCCTCATCTCCTTCCACCATGACCCCCATGTTATTTCTAAGGGGACCCACACTCTCTGTTTTTAGTTTCTTATAATTTATATACTTGAAAAATAATTTGGGGTTATTTTTGCTCTCCCTGGCAATATTTCTCTCAGTCTCTACTTTTGCGGCCTTTATCTGCATTTTACATGATTTATTTTTCTCTCTGTAATCTTGTAATGCCTCATCGCTACCTTCATGTTTAAGCACCTTATACGCCTTATCTTTCTCGCTTATTGCTTTCCTTACAAGACTAGTTAGCCACATAGGCTTTTTCTTGTCCATTTTATGCTTTTTCCCATAAGGTATGTGTTTCTCACAGGACTTTTTCAGTATATACGAGAAAAAGTCCCATTTTTTTTGGGGGGGGGGGGCTTTTGTCTTTGAGAACATTATCCCAGTCTATGCCTTTAAGGTCTTCCCTTAGTTGCTGAAAATTTGCCCTCCTGAAGTTTAGAGTTCTGGTTGCCCCTTCACTAACGCTCTTAGTAAAGCGTAATACAAAATCAATGATATTATGATCACTATTCCCCAGGTTCCCCCCAATCTGTAGTTTTGATACCCTATCAGGTCTGTTGGTAAGGATAAGGTCCAGCAGTGCCCCCCCTCTTGTTGGCTCCAGGACTAGTTGCGACAGGTAATTGTCTTTTGTTGTTGACAAGAACCTGCTACCTTTGAAGGACCAGCAGGTTTCTGCCCCCCAGTTAATATTTGGGTAATTGAAGTCCCCCATGATAAGTACTTTACCATGCTTTGATGCCGCATCCATTTCACTTATCAGCATTTCCATTTGGAGCCTTATAACAAACCCCTAGTAATATTTTATTATTCTTTTTCCCTCCCCTTATCTCCACCCATAGGGACTCCAAATTTGCATTTGCGTTACTGATGTCATCTTGCAAGACAGGCTTGAGGCAAGAATTCACATATAAACAAACCCCTCCCCCTTTTTTATTTATACAATCCTTTCTAAAAAGACTATAACCATCTATAGTAACAGCCCAGTCATAGCTACTGTCCAGCCATGTCTCGCTGATACCCACTATATCATATTTCCGCTCCAACATCAAGAGTTCCAGTTCCTCCATTTTGTTTGTGAGGCTTCTGGCATTTGTGTACATACACTTTATATGGTTTTCCCTGTCCGTATTAATTTTGTTCTTATTCCCCAATCTCATTCCAGCCCCCCTTCGTCCCCCATGGACTATGACTCTTCCCAGCTCTCTATCTACACAAGTGTAGTTGCCCTCTCCCCAGGTCTCTAGTTTAAACACTCCTCCAACCTTCTAGCCATTTTTTCCCCAAAAACAGCTGCACCCTCCCCATTGAGGTGCGGCCCATCCCTACTGTAGAGCCTGTAGCCGACAGAAAAGTCAGCCCAGTTCTCCATGAACCCAAACCCTCCTTCCTACACCAACTTTTGAGCCACTTATTTACCTCCCTGATTTCCCGCTGCCTTTCTGGTGTGGCACGTGGTACAGGCAGTATTTCGGAGAAAACTACCTTTGAGGTCCTTGCCCTGAGCTTATGGCCTAAATTCCTGAAATCATTTTTAAGGACCTTCCACCTACCTCTTACTTTGTCATTAGTGCCAATGTGGACCATGACCCCTGGTTACTCACCAGCCCCTCCCAGTAAAACGTCAACCCGATCCGCAACATGCCGAACCCGAGCACCCGGCAAACCACACACTGTTCGGTATGCACAGTCTTTGTGACAGTTTGCCATGTGTGTTCCCCTAATAATCGAATCTCCCACTACCAGCACCTGTCTGATCTTGCCTGTGCTCCCATTTCCCTTCTTACTGGAGCAGACAGTCCCCTGGTAGCTAGAGGCCATGTCTTGCTGCAGCATTGCTACCCCAGAACTGATATCCCCCTCATCCGCCAGCCTGGCAAACTTATTGGGGTGCACCAGATCAGGACTAGACTCCCTACAACTCTTCCCTCTACCCCGCCTTCTACATGTTACCCAACTAGCTGCCCCCTCACTCTGCACCTCCATACTTCCCTCCCTACACCCATCTTCCCCAGAAAGATTGTGCTCCAGGAGCAGCAAACTTCGCTCCATATTGTCAATTACCCGCAGCCTTGAAACTTGCTCATTTAGATCCAGAATCTGGGTTTCCAGATGAGCAATTTTCACACATCCCACACAGCAGTATTGCCCCTCGAACGGCTGTTCAAGGAAAGCATACATGCCATAGGATGTACACTGTGTAGCAATGCCACTTATGGAGTCCATTGTTCTAATGGGGATTACAATAGAAATATGCACAGAAAGAAGAATTTACAGGCAAAGTAACACAAAATACAGCAGTTACCTGCTAAAGCCCCTCAAACTTAAGTCCCTTAAACGTAAGTCACACTTAAGACACTGCACACACTAAGGATCAATGCACACTCGCCACCAAGCTCCCACACTCGCTTTTCTGATGCTTTTTTTAAAGGTTATCTGCCACAAAAATCTGCAGAGCTCACTGCAACAAGATCTGGCTGCAAATCTTCTTGATTGGGGAGTTTTCCTGCTGTCTCACGTTCACGTCACACTCACATTCCTTAACCTCGAAGTTTTAGGTGTAGTCTAAGATCTTGGTGCCATTTTAAGTTCATTTTTTCTATTACAGTACTTTTCAGGAAAATAAGACTAGTAGAAATGACAGGATTTGATCTGTCAGCTGGGTTTACCTTTAACAATTCCCATTTCAAAACAGAACAAAATCTAAGTATGTTAAGTAACGGTTGTTGTATTTCGTTAAATTTGTCCTTAAATTATGCCCAGCTCACTGAAAGCACACCTGAGCTGGGCATAAGGAAGCCAAATTTTTAACACTCGCCTCAAAATTCATTGTAAATTCATCCAGAGGTTTTAAACCCCTCTAACCCAAAATTATGTATGAATAGTAACCTTTCTTTCGACAAAAGCCAGCCCCTACAATAGGGGCCAAAGTCCACTCTCCATCCCCCGATAGCGGAGTTTCCTGAAGGGAAACCCTTAACAGAAGTGACTTAGAGTCGCGCCGTACTATTACGGCGCACCTTAGGTGCCGGCTCACATTCATACAGAACGGGTATCAGTCGCGTATTGCTTACACCTATCTGTAACACCCACGACCGGAGGTTCCTCCGATCGCGGGTGTCAACCCCTTTGCGCTTTTGGCATGGGTCAGATCCTCCCCCCCTCCCCCAAACGGTGCCGGGGGGGGGGGGGGATATGCAAGAGCTACCTCCGAAACGCCGCTGTTCCCACCTGTTCTCTCTGTGTAACCTCATGGACTGCAGGACGCTATACTCAGAATATGTTACCATGGACATTTACAAGTTACAGAAATGTGGAGATGTATGAATTCCATGTTTTATAGACATTTGAAAATAGTGAAGAATTTTTAAGTGAATACGTCTTTTAGAGGATATATTTTTTTGTGCAGGACCCGGGTGTAATACACTGAGCATGTTTTAGTACATCTTTATTGCTGTAAGCTGTATGTGAACTTGAACAAGTGATTCGAAGATCACTCGTTCAAGCTAAAATATCCGTAAAAGTAAAAAAATAAAACAATAAAGTTAAATAATAAACAAGTAAAAGTCCCCTAAACACCACAATTCCCTATACACAACAATAAAGTACAAAAAAGAAACTAAATCATGCATCACCGTAATTGTAGTGATCTGTAGAATAAAGATAATTTATTATTTTTATGCTACAATGAGCGCCCCCCCCACCAAAAGGCTAAAAATCCAAAACAAGAATTTATGATTTTATCTTTCTCCACACATAGAGTTAATATATCTGGATCAATAAGATAAAGACCCACCAAAATGACTTTTTTTTTTTTTTTTTTACAGTGCATGTCGCCTTGCAAAAAACAAAAAATAAGCACTTTTTTGTCCAAATTCCTAAAAAAAGTAAATGAAGGCTGTATTGCCTATAAACCCCATCCTGTCATAGAATGGTGCAGCGGGAAGTGACTTGCCAACACGGTTCAGACACAGTGATCGGGGCAAGATGGTGGCTGTTCCTGACGGCCATCCATCCTGCCCCATGGACCAGCGATCATGAACTCCCCACCCCCCCCAGTTCATGATCGCTGCTATTGGCTAAACCATGCAGACCAGCCAATAACAGCAACTTTACTTATGACGTCAGTAAGATGCTGTAGACAGTGTACGGGCAAGGTGGCATCTGTTCCGGACAGCCATCAATTTTGCCCCGTGGTCCAGAGGGGTTTCGCTGCCCCCTCTGTTCATGTTTTCTACTACTGGCTGGTTGATCTGGACCAGCCAATAGCAGCAATATTCGTCACAATGGGCAACGCTGGGTGAATGAAACCAAACACGGCGACAATTGTTGCTGTCTAGGACAGCACTGATCATCTCCCAGAGAGCTCTGATTGATCGATCTGTGCATCCACTGCTGGAGAAGGGTTACCACATGTATGTGGATAACTTTTATTCCAGGGTTCCCCTATTCCAATCCCTCTGTTCTAGAGGTTCTGTAGCGTGCGGCACTGTACACAAAAACCATAGAGGTCCCCAGAAACCCTTGTTAGGCAGCCACTTAGTGCAGGGTGTTTTGCCAGGACAGCATTTTCCCGGTGATTTCCGCTGCTTCTAAAGGAAGGACTCCAAAAGAGTTAGGATGGACACTATATACTACTTCAAGAACTTCAGAGTGACAAAATTTTAGTCGGTCCCCTGGTATATTCCACCACCTTATTCGCAACGCATTCACACTTCACGTCCAACCTTTGTTGTGAACTCATTTCGGTCAAAGGAATTATTCTAACAACTATCAGCTTTGATTATTTCATTGCAGGATGTAGTCTGCAAACTAGAGTCACTTGTTGGTTTTAAGTTTTTTATGTAGGTTTCTATTTCTCTTCCAAGCCTCTGGATTTGTTAGCACATCCCTTATAATTCTCCAAGTTTTGAATTTATTATTATTTATATATAGTACAAGTGCTTTATCATTCTGGAGCCCTGCTGTATTTTCTGACTAGTGTTTAGGATCACATGTAGGGTCTTTCTCACGACAGGAAACATGGCTTCCTAATCAGAGAGCTGACATTTCACAGTAGCACAAAGTAGGCATCACATAACGGGCACCGCATACAGGGCATTGCATAACGGGAATCACAAACTACTAATTCATTTAACCACGCGTATTACACTACACCACGTATTAAACCTTGATAATTTCTCTAAGGAGTGTGCATCCAAAAACTAGGGTCACTTTTTGTTTTTTTCCTCTGTTTTGTACCATTAGGGCTCCACAAATGCATGTAAAAGATTTCTGTCAAATTTGGATTCTAAAAGGCAAACATCCCTCTTTCTCTCTACTGTGCGCCTATACAACATTTTATATACACATGTGGGGCACTCCTACATCTGGGCGAAATAGTACACATTTTTGGAGGTTATTACATTTTGTAGCCCTAGTGGCTATAAAAATTAGGGGTAAAAGTGACTTATAGTCAAATTTTTGTTTCTCCTTTTTAGGGCCTAATTAAATCAAACACCTTTACTGGCAAATACGCATTTTACACTTTGCTAAATTCTTCAAGGGGTGTACTTTCCAAAATGGTGTCACTTGTTGGGCTCACCTGTGCCCGTACAGCAGTGTACAGTGACAAAATCGGTATTGGCATACTCAGGAGGAATTGCACTTTAGATTCTAAATTGTATTTTCCTTTTTAACCCTTTGTGAATGTGCAAATTTTAGTTTTGAATGAATATATTGTTAGCTAAAATTACATTTCTGTAATTGATTTTTGTATATTTTTCACCCTCATGAAACGCTCATAGGGTTAACAAACTTCCCAAGAAAGGGTGTTTGAAAAATGATACCAAGTTAAATCAGACATAAGGAAAATATCAATATAATATATTATTTTGGTGAGATGACTGTTTCCAAAAAGTAGAACATTTTTAAATTGGGAAACCTTGTTTTTTTCAAAATTTTTGCCAGATTTCCATTTATTTCATAAATAAATACTAAATATATTGCTTACATTTCTCAACAAACATGAAGTTCAAGTGTCACGAAAAAACAATCTCAAAATTACCAGGTTATGTTACAGCATTTCAAAGTTAAAATGACACACATCAGATTTTTTTTAAAAAAAGGGCCGTGTCAGGTGCAAAACGGCCAAGTCTTTAAGGGGTCGAAACCTAATTAAAGTTTTACTTCCTCCCAAACCCATTTCATTAAAGTAAATAGTGAAAATATATCTTTGAATTCCTCTCCACTGAACACTCTTGACTCTATTTAGCTTCAATTATTATAGTAACTCAAATATTGGTATTTTTCTCTCAAAATGTATCCTATTTTATCTGCATCGTCAAAATATTTTTGACCAGTGCAGATATAAAGTATTCCCAAAATCTGGGACGGCTAAACCCCCTTTACTACTGTGCATATAATTACTTAAATTTTTACATGCTTTCTTTCATCTCCATAACAATTTCCTTGTAAGAGAGTCATGTTTCCTAATATTTCTGGGTAATTACCTGGGCGATATTCTAAAATACAGCGTGAGCTTGGGGCACAATCCACATCTTAAGAGTAGTCTGCCTGTGAAATAAATTTTTTCACGATCCCCACATTTTTATTATTTTATAAAGCAGAGGCTTTCATTCAGCTCAGTGAAATCACCTAAACTATTACTAATCATTATACCAAGATATTTATTTTTTAATGACTCTAAATTAAGTAACTTCTTTGATATATAATCCAGCAGGTGATAGGAAGACCTGCTCCAGTATGCCCGGCATCTTTCCATGATGTATTGCCACCTGTAACATATTATCAGAATGATCCTTTAAAAGTAGCACATCATAAAATTGTAATCTGTCTAATGAGGCAGCATGCCAGTGGCTCTAGAGCAATTGCAAACAGCAAAGGTGGAAAAAAACAACCTTTCTTTGGCCTCCTATATCAGTGGTGGCGAACCTATGGCACGCGTGCCAGAAAGGGCACACGCACCATCTCCCCCGCCATCTATTTATTGATCAGTGAAGCTTCGGCAAGCAGGAGAAGCTGCTGATCTCCGAGAGCTCCAGTGATCTATCTCCCTTTAGGCTGCATCCTGAACTGCTCCGTGCTCAATAGTGCTGCCGTAGACACAGCAGCAGGTCAGTGCCCGCCCCTCCACTCCCTCCCCCTCCTCTCCTGCAGCCCAAAAACGAGGAGAGTGAGGCAGAATGGCCACAGATGCAGCTGAGTACAGGTAAGGTATATGTGTAGCCCCTGAGTAGGAGAGAGGAGGGCAGGAACTGCTCTGTGTGGTTTTCAAAGGCAGCAGCTGAGTGTTCAAAGTTGGACCTGTCAAGCAGCTTTGGGACACTGAACAACTATAGGTCCTTATTGTTTAGTGTCCCAAATTGCCCTGTATGATAGATATCCATGGCCACGTGTATACTGCCCTTGGCCCAGATCTCTTGTCTCTGTGCTATGCTGCCAGTGACCCCGGGGTGCACTACACTGCCCTCACTGACAGCATGGCACAGCTACCCAGAGCTCCGGACCAAGGGAAGTGTATATATGTGGCAAAAGATGTTGTCATATGTTGTGATTTGATCCAAAAGTCACCTTGGCTCCATACCCTCCACACTACAATACACACTTTGCTCTACACACCCCCTGCCAAATTGTATTCCCCAATCCCCAATATTTGTTCCATGAGCAGCTAAAGCATCATAGCCCCCACCCCTGCTCAGGACTACTGTCACTCTATTGGTGTAAGATTAATCAGGATATGGAGATAATAATTATTATGTAGCAGAAAATGATTCACTGTGTGGCGGGTGAGTCCCTGGCTGTGTGGCGGGTGAGTCCCTGGCTGTGTGGCGGGTGAGTCCCTGGCTGTGTGGCGGGTGAGTCCCTGGCTGTGTGGCGGGTGAGTCCCTGGCTGTGTGGCGGGTGAGTCCCTGGCTGTGTGGCGGGTGAGTCCCTGGCTGTGTGGCGGGTGAGTCCCTGGCTGTGTGGCGGGTGAGTCCCTGGCTGTGTGGCGGGTGAGTCCCTGGCTGTGTGGCGGGTGAGTCCCTGGCTGTGTGGCGGGTGAGTCCCTGGCTGTGTGGCGGGTGAGTCCCTGGCTGTGTGGCGGGTGAGTCCCTGGCTGTGTGGCAGTTGCGAGGGACACAACCGCCACTGACCTGCGGGCACTGACCTGCTGCTGTGTCTACGGCAGCACTATTGAGCAGCAGGTCAGTGCCCGCAGGTCAGTGGCGGTGGCGTCCCCCGCCGTGTGGCGGTGGCGTCCCTCGCCGCGTGGCGGTGGCGACCCTAGCCGCGTGGCGGTGGCGGCCCTCGCCGTGTGGTGGTAATATTCCTCACTGTATGTTAGTCTTTCTTTACATGGACTTAGGTTTGCAGTTTGGGCACTTGGTCTCTGAAAGGTTCGCCATCCTATATAATTGCCACGCAGCTGAGATCCAGGAGATAAATTGGAACCCAAACCCCATTCTTTTAAGGGTTAACCAAATATAGTCCCACTAGATGCAGTCAAAAGCCTTGACTACATCGAGCGACACCATAACATGCGACACTGGACCTCACAAGGGGTCTGAAAATCCCACCAGATATTAAGGATGTTAATAAAACCAATCTGATCTTCATGTACTACTGTACAAATTATCTATCGAATTCTATTTGCCACCAATTTATAATCAGTATTCAGAGATCGGCATATATTTATCCATAGCTAAGGGATTCTTCCCCTCCTTTAGCATAGGATGATAACAGCTTCTCTCCATGAGCAGCTAAAGCATCATAGCCCCCACCCCTGCTCAGGACTACTGTCACTCTATTGGTGTAAGATTAATCAGGATATGGAGATAATAATTATTATGTAGCAGAAAATGATTCACTGTGTGGCGGGTGAGTCCCTGGCTGTGTGGCGGGTGAGTCCCTGGCTGTGTGGCGGGTGAGTCCCTGGCTGTGTGGCGGGTGAGTCCCTGGCTGTGTGGCGGGTGAGTCCCTGGCTGTGTGGCGGGTGAGTCCCTGGCTGTGTGGCGGGTGAGTCCCTGGCTGTGTGGCGGGTGAGTCCCTGGCTGTGTGGCGGGTGAGTCCCTGGCTGTGTGGCGGGTGAGTCCCTGGCTGTGTGGCGGGTGAGTCCCTGGCTGTGTGGCGGGTGAGTCCCTGGCTGTGTGGCGGTTGCGAGGGACACAACCGCCACTGACCTGCGGGCACTGACCTGCTGCTGTGTCTACGGCAGCACTATTGAGCAGCAGGTCAGTGCCCGCAGGTCAGTGGCGGTGGCGTCCCCCGCCGCGTGGCGGTGGCGGCCCTAGCCGCGTGGCGGTGGCGGCTCTCGCCGTGTGGTGGTAATATTCCTCACTGTATGTTAGTCTTTCTTTACATGGACTTAGGTTTGCAGTTTGGGCACTTGGTCTCTGAAAGGTTCGCCATCCTATATAATTGCCACGCAGCTGAGATCCAGGAGATAAATTGGAACCCAAACCCCATTCTTTTAAGGGTTAACCAAATATAGTCCCACTAGATGCAGTCAAAAGCCTTGACTACATCGAGCGACACCATAACATGCGACACTGGACCTCACAAGGGGTCTGAAAATCCCACCAGATATTAAGGATGTTAATAAAACCAATCTGATCTTCATGTACTACTGTACAAATTATCTATCGAATTCTATTTGCCACCAATTTATAATCAGTATTCAGAGATCGGCATATATTTATCCATAGCTAAGGGATTCTTCCCCTCCTTTAGCATAGGATGATAACAGCTTCTCTCATTGACAATGGGAGCATTCCCTCCAAAAATGAGTAATTATAAAAAATTTGAATAATTTGTTCTATAGTAAGTTGAATGTGCAACAAAATAAATCATCAATGGAAATCATATTTATAAACCAATGAAGGCCTGGATTTGGAGTCATACACAAAATAAAGATAGAAAATCGCACTACAGGCTCTTGAGGGAACTCCTCCTATACCTGGATTTAAGCATCCCACAACTCCTGAGACAGTCTGTGGTGCAACGTGACATTGGTGGATGGAGCGAGACATGATGTCGTGCTCAATCAGATTCAGGTATAGTAAACGAGTGGGCCAGTCCATAGTTTCAATGCCTTCATCTTGCAGGAACTGCTGACACACTCTAGCCACATGAAGTCTAGCGTTGTCCTGAATTAGGAGGAATCCAGGGCCAGCTGCAGCAGAATTTGGTCTCACAAGGTGTCTGAGGATCTTAGTCAGGCTACCTCTGGCAATCACATGGGGGGCTGTGTGGCCCTCCCAAAAAAAATGCCACCCCACAGCATTACTTCCAGACCTGAAATGCCACCCACTGCCAATCCGGTCATGCTGAATATTGTAGGCAGCAGATTGCTATCCATGCATCTCCAGACTGTCACATGTGCTCGGTGTGAACATTCTTTCATCTGTGAAGAGTACAGGGAGGCGGGGCGTAGCCTGCTGCTGATGGAGTAAGACGTGCGGTTAGTGAGCTCTGTCTACTCCTGGAAGAATCCTGAATAATCCTGCTGCCCCCGTCGACTGGCACTGCCCCATTTACCGGCCTGATCCCCAACTCTCTTGTGGTGGGGAACTGATGGGAGTTTGAATCCCTGGAGAGCTGAATATTACACCCGGGCCTTGTCCACATCTGCGGCCTGTGGCCTACCTCCCCCATCCTGCGTCTGGTCTGCTTACCTGGCCGAGGGCCGGTCGTCATCGGGTGCCTCCGGTTCCCTTTGGGCGTCCTTGGGGATCAGACCGTCGGGTCCCCACTGGGGCTGTTCCTGGGCAGTCACTGCTGCGGCCTGGCGACGCTCTGGCCTAGCCGCGGCCGCCATCTTGGTGCACCCAATCCTGAGGCCTGGTCCCCGGGTGCTGCCCTGAGGGGAGGAAAGGAGCTTTGGGCCCCCTGCCCGCTGGATTAACAAGCCTCCTGCCCTAGCCGTCCTCGCGATCCTCTGCAGCAGCGGTTTAAAGACTGTGGGTGGCCGAGCGGCGGGCGCTGTCATTTTAGTGTCCTGTGCCCAGCACTGCAGCTGCCTGCCCAATAGCCTGACTCTGCCTGGATCCAGCCTCAACCTCATCTCTGCCCTTTCTGCTGCCTATTGGGAGAGTGCTAAGGGGAAAGAAGTGTGTGCCCTCTCTGCTGTCTGGCTGCTGAGAGCACAAATAGCAGTCATCCGTTATCTCTCTGCTGTTCTGGCCAGTGTGTGTCCTGTGAGCTCTGCACAATCTGTCCTGTGAACTCTGCTACATCCTCAGCCTTATGTGGCTAATGCTACAGTGACACAGTGAACTCTGCTACATCCTCAGCCTTATGTGGCTAATGCTACAGTTACACAGTGAACTCTGCTACATCCTCAGCCTTATGTGGCTAATGCTACAGTTACACAGTGAACTATGCTACATCCTCAGCCTTACCTGGCTAATGCTACAGTGACATAGTGAACTCTGCTACATTTACAGCTCCCCCCAGTTAATGCTATAGTGACACAGTGAACTCTGATACATTTCCAGCTCTCTCCATCCAGCTAATGCTATAGTGACACAGTGAACCCTGCTACATCAACTGCTCTTTCCACTTGAGGCTATAGAGAGACAGCGAGCTCCGCTACTCCCGTGACTCTGCTGTTGCTACTGTGCGAACGCACCCATTGGCTGCAGTGTATTGAGCACACCCTCTGTATGGGCCCTAAATCAGTCACCAAGAGAGCGGGGGTCAGGGACTCCAGCACCCCCACGATGAGCCAACAAAGCCCTACGCAACATGAAGGGAAGTCTGCGACTGCAAACTCTGACACGCAAATGATTATGGCGGCCATTGCTGCGTGCCAGGCTTCGCTTACTATGAAATTGATCATGTTCATGATCATGTCGCGCTGCGACTTCGAAAAATTACGAGATAGGACATCTGAGGTTGAACGCCGTTTGGGAGAAGTGGAGGACTCCGCCAATTCCAGAGAGCAGAGGATGCTGAGAATCGTAATTGCAGGAATAATATTTTCGGATCCTGGGGCTTCCTGAGAGAGTGGAGGGGACGCACCCGGAAGTATTTGTGGAAAAGTTAATTGAAGACTTGTTTCCTCAGTTATCCCTGTCACAGTGCTTTGTGGTGGAGCGCGCTCATCGCATCCCCACCCGTCCATTACCTGTGGGGTCCCCACCCCGGCCCTTCATCCTGAAGCTGTTAAACTATAAAGACAGAGATGGTGTTCTGGCGGCGGCACGCCGCAAAGGGTAGGTGTTGTACGAGAACACTAGATGGGGGGGGGGGATATTCTGGTATCCTCATTTATAGTTTCCAGGGGTTAACTTGTCAGGATCCACATTCTGTAGTAAGTCCCCCTTTTCTTTCTTTTTTTTTGGCAGCAGGATTATAGTTGATCCTGCTTGGAGCTCTCCCTCTCCAACTTGAGTGTAGGGAGAACTTAGAGACAGGACTACTAGATAGGAGCTCCTCTCTCTGCAAGAGTAGGCGGTTGTCTTGTTATGGTGTAGATAGGTACACCGCAAGTTAAGTTCAAGTATGACCAAATTTATTACTAGTTCAGGGTCTTTAGGCCCGACCGGGTTGGGCTGGTATGGGCAGGGTGGGGGAGAGGGGTATTCTTGGTTACAGGTTGTATATATGGCTTGTGTGAGGCGAATGTGTGGTATGTGTGCTGGGAAGAATGAGGTGTGGTTGAAGCGATGCAGGTGGGAATGGATGCTGAGAGCTATCCCGTAATCTTCTGCTGTGTGTATTATGGCTGGATGTAAGATTGTCTCCTGGAATGTCCGAGGCCTAAACTGTAAGATCAAGAGAGCTCTTGTATTTAATTTTCTCAAAACCCATAACCCTGATATACTTATTTTTCAGGAGATGCATTTTCATAGTCATAGTATATAAGGCTGGAAGGAGACGCAAGTCCATCAAGTCCAACCTTTAAGAATTTGAGGGGTCCTTGGATTGGACACGCATATCACTCCGTTCACTCAACTCATGCTAGGGGGGTATCGATCCTAGTGAGTAAATCTCTTCCCTTTCAGTTACACACGGTGCACTTAGATCCCTCGGGGAGCTTTGTAGTCCTCCATGCTTCAATACGAGGTATCCTTTACGTGGTGGCAGGAGTCTATGTCTCCCCTCCCTTTGAGATTTCAGTACTGAGAAAGCTGATGACTAAAATTGCACTGTATCCCCAATCCCCATATATTATTCTAGGGTTTCAATGCTACGTTAGACCCGCAAAAAGACCGCCTCCATCCCTCTCATAGACATGATAAATCCCGAGTACTCTCGGCGCAGGCCCTTAACTTGATAGAGGTCTGGAGTTGGCGACACCCGGAGGCCTCCCAGTTCTCTTGCTACATTCCTGCGACACACTCACTATCTAGGATTGACTTGGCGTTCGCGAGCTGGGATCTCCTGACCCAGGTGGCAGAAGTGAGATACCTTCCCCAGGGCTCCCCTGCTGGTTTCTCTTTCACAACCCCTTAGTAACCCAGGGTGGATGTGGAGACTGAACCCTTACTGGCTAGATGTTATACCAGTGAAGGTGAGCTGTCAGACAGAGAATGAAGTGTACTGGATTAATAATGAGGGGTCCACTAATCCGTTAACGGAGTGGGATACTTACAAAGCGGTCCTTAAGGGGGTTCTTATTGGAGCGATCGCAGCACATAGAGTGGACTTGTGGCTTACACGCACTAAGCTTGAAGCTGACTTATTTGAGGCAGAACAGACTTATCAGATGCAACAGACCGACGCAGCTAGAGAAGCATGGTTGGGGCTACAGAGACAATATGACTTACACTTGACAGAATATACCACATAAAAAAAGGCTGAATCGGAGACAAAGTATCTTTGATGGGGACAAAGGAGGAAAGACATTGGCATATTTGTCTAGGGTTGAGACCCCCCAAACAGTGGTGGCTGTCATCTCTAACCAATTGGGATTCACTGTAACGGACCCAGTCGGTATATGCGCTCAGTTTGTTCAGTTCTACTCCGGACTTTACGCCTCTAAGGTAGATCTCCCATTAAACACCATGTCTCTCCCGAGATCATCTGTGGCAGATAGAGATTTCCTTGGGGCCCCCTTGACGGTTGAGGAGATAGCACATGCAATTTCCTCTCTCGGTAAAGCACCGGGCCCAGATGGGTTTCCAGTGGAGTGGTACAGCAGACAGGTGGAGGAGATTAGCCCAAGGTTACTAGCGACCTTCAAGTATGCTTGGGAAGTGTCTGAGCTTCCCGAAACCTTCCATGAGGCCACCATAGTGGTCATACACAAACCAGGCAAACCCCCTGACCAATGCAGCTCTTACAGGCCAATATCTTTAATAAACCTAGACGCAAAGATACTGGCCAAAGTATTGGCAATACGCTTAAGCACGATCATACTGTCAATTGTCTCTGTGGACCAATCGGGCTTTATGCCAGGGAAATGTAGGGATATTAATTTAAGGAGATTATTCACCAATCTCCAGGTATCCCATGACAATAGAGGGCAGAGGGTAATAGCTTCCCTGGATAATGAAAAGGCATTCGATTCGGTTGAATGGGGCTTCATGTGGGAGGTGCTTGATAGACTGGGCTTTCCAATTGGGTTTGTCAAGTGGCTCCGGCTTCTCTACCATAGGCCCATTGCAAGAGTGTGGGTCAATGGATACCTATCTGAGTACTTTCGGCTGGGTAGGGGAACTAGACAGGGATGCCCACTTTCCCCTTTGCTTTTTGCCTTCGTGCTGGAGCCCATGTCCACACTGATTAATAGTAGCACAGCAATCGAGGGTTGGAATATCGCTGGCATCACTGAAAAGCTATCTCTTTACGCAGATGACTTACTGGTCTACCTAGCTGACCTGGGTCCCTCGCTTGACGCCTTGCTGGCAGTGGTGAATGAGTTCATGTGCTTTTCAGGGACAAGGGTCAACTGGCACAAATCCGCCCTTCTTATGGTGGATGATTTTGACCCTAATCTAATCTCTCGGTCTTCCAATCTCATGGTGGTGGACCATTTCACTTACCTGGGGATATTTCATCCCTAAATTTGTTTCCTACTATGCAACATGTAACCGCAAAGCTCAAAGCTTGGGAGAATCTCCCTCTATCTCTAGTAGGTAGAGTCAATATTTTCAAGATGGTCCTTCTGCCTAAACTCCTCTACCTCTACCGAACTGCTCTGGCACTGCTGTCCCATTTCTTAGCCATTGACAAGCTCCTGACCCCATTTCTGTGGGGGACTAGTCCACCGAGAATTGCAAGGGAAACGCTGAAGGCCCCGACAGACAGAGGAGGACTAGCTTTACCCCATATGCACAACTATTACCAGGCGTTACAATTGACATATGCAATGTGGTGGATAAAGGCGGACTCCAATAACCCTGCGATAGTCCTAGAAGCGGCACTTGTGGGCTCGTACGAGGCACTAACCAACTTTGTTTACAGGGGAGGGAAGGTTCATGGGCCTTACTATACATCAAATATGGTAGCAACTGTGACAGTATGGAACAGAGTAGTGGATTATCAGGGGGATGACTCTGGGGCCTGGTCTCCAGTAACTCCCTTGTGGTGTAACCCCTTCCTGCCTGAGCTGAGATCTCTGCCAGACTTTGAGTTTTGGGCACATAAGGGGATTAAATATTTGGTTCACTTGTACCAGAATGGGTGTCTTAGAACCTTTGCATCCCTTAGCCAAGAATTTAATTTGGCTCCAACAGCCTTCTACAGATATCTGCAATTGCGCCATGCACTGGGGGTCCAATTTGGGAGGGAGGGATTAAAATTGGAGCATTGTCCCATGGAGGTCATTGCTAGAACTAAGGACCTTGGGAAACCCACCTCCACCTTCTATAAACAACTGTTGGATTCCCAACCCTCTCCTGCTGAGAGAAGTTTCCATGCATGGCAAAGAGATATCAACAGTTATTAGTGCCCGAGACCAGTTGATACAAGTTAAGTGGTTGCACAGAGTGTACTTGACCCCTCTGCGGCTACACCAGATGCATAGACTCCCCTTGGCTGTCTGTTCTAGGTGCGGGGAGGGTATGGGTACCTTCTTCCACATGGTTTGGGAATGCCCACCCATTCAGGATTATTGGGTGGGCATTCATTCTTACATCAATGGGCGTCTGGGTCTTCCGGGTGTCTGCTCCCCTCGGGTGTGTCTCCTGGGCCTAGTAGGAGACGGGTTTTGTTCCGTCTGTTAATGTTTTATGGTAGGAAGGTTATTTTGCTAAATTGGAAGCCTCCTAAGCTCCCCACCTTGGCCAAATGGATTTCACTGATTAATGTGGAACTTCCAAAGTACAAACTCACTTACACTGCTAGAGGTGCTCCGGACCGTTTTTCCTTGATCTGGGATGTGTGTGTGACCGCTCAGACTGCTTCAGGAGAGGAGGAGGGATAGCTCTGTGTGTCTGAGGTGTGAATGAGGGAGTGAGTGAGCATTACCCTACCTTGGGGAAGGGGTTTCCTCCAGTGAGGAAATACGGGTTTGTTATTGCATTACTGACTGATGTTTTTCTCTATTTGTGATATCTTTGTGCTGCTAACCCTAACTTTATGATTGTGCCTTATACTACCCTGAGGCGGATGTTGTTGCCTTTTGTGTATTGTTGTAATTTTGGAAAATGAAAAAAATAAAATCTTTAAAAAAAAAAAAAGAGTACAGGGCGCCAGTGGCAAATTTGCCAATCCTTGTTTCTCTGGCAAATGCCAAGCGTCCTGCACGGTGTTGGGCTGTGAGCTAACCCTCATTTCTGAACGTTGGGCCCTCATACCACCATCATGAAGTTGGTTTCTAACCATTTTTGTAGACGCATGCACATTTGTGGCCTGCTGCAGGTCATTTTGGAAGGCTCTGGTAGAGCTCCTCCTGTTCCTCCTTGCACAAAGGTGGAGATAGGTGTCCTGCTGCTGTGTTGCAGCCTCCCTACTGCCACCTCCATGTCTCATGGTATACTGGCCTGTCTTCTGGTAGTGCCACTGGACGCTATACTGACACACACAGTAAACCTTCTGGTCCACAGCTCACATTGATGTGCATTCCTGGATGAGCTGCCTTACCTGAACCACTTCTGTGGGTTGTAGAGTCCATCTCATGCTACCACGGGGGTGAAAGCACCACCAACATTCAGAATTGACCAAAACATCAGCCAGAAAGCATAGGTAAAGAAAAGTGGTCTGTGGTCCCAACTTGCAGAACCATTCCTTTATTGAGTGTGCAAATTGCCAATAATTGCCAACGTAGTTGCTTCCTAAGTGGGCAGTTTGATTTCACAGAAGATTTATTTACTTGGAGTTATTGTGCGGTTTAAGTGTTCCCTTTATTTTTTTGAGCATATATACATATACCCCTGTTACTATATAAATATACCCCTAGAATACTACATAAATATACCCCATATTACCGTATATACTCGAGTATAAGCCGACCCAAGTATAAGCCGAGGCCCCTAATTTTACCACAAAAACCTGGTAAAACTTATATATTTTTTACTCGAGTATAAGCCGAGTTTGGGTTTTCAGCACATTTTTTTGTGCTGAAAAACTAGGCTTATACTCGAGTATATAAGGTATATGGTAAATTTTATCAAGTCAAGACTATATCTAGTAGTTCACTGTTTTTATTTAAATTGCATTTGATAGATGTTTAATTACCTACTTTTTATTTTTCTTTATAGTGGAAGGACATGACTCTAGTGAAGATGCATGTTCTTGTATGGAGCTGATGATCTGGCGTATTAAAGAGGATGCTAAAGTGAAACGATGATCCACTTTTCCGGTTTTACAAGTGCACATAATTATGTCCACAAAAATTTCAGTTGGAGAAATTTTACAATGAACTGCTACCAATTCTACTTGTGAATTCATAGCTTTCAAAACATAATGCATGTAATCTG
Organism: Engystomops pustulosus; assembly: GCF_040894005.1. Classification (NCBI taxonomy): domain Eukaryota; kingdom Metazoa; phylum Chordata; class Amphibia; order Anura; family Leptodactylidae; genus Engystomops; species Engystomops pustulosus. Next base: position 166,386,748 of record NC_092411.1, on the reverse strand, counting down.
TTTTACATGGGGACTAAAGTGTTTATACATTTTTATATATATTCTTTGTATACATCTTTGTTTTTTTTCTGTTAGAATGAAAATCCCTCAGCAACAAATTAAAACACTTATAATATTTGTTTATTACATTTTTGCTTGCAAGCCAACTTTAAACAGTTTATAAAATTTGGTCAGAATTTATAAAAATCTTCTACCTATGATGTTGGTCCACACTTTTCCTAGCTCTGTTTACATAGCAGTTGCTGATATGATGTCCATACAGGGTATAATACTTCTGTTTACTGCTGTCACAATGCAATGAAAATCGGTGAAATATTGCTAGAGAAGGTGCTGATTGCTTTCTATTATCATATGTTCTGATCAGTAGGAAGAGTAGGACAACAACTAAGACGCGAAATTGATAAATATAGTACAAACCTTTTTTGGGGTGCAGGATAGAGGTTCAATGTCTAATTTTAGAACCAAAACAAACACCCTTTAGGTTAGTTTTAGTTATTCATTGAATGTTTGTATTTAAAAATGTAAAAATAAATATCTAGATTCCTCTTATGATAAGGGCTTATTCTATGTGGATAATCCATAAGAAAATAAGCTTTGTTTATTTGGAGGATGGTTCAGCTTTAGAGCATTACACTTATGGGGCAGACCTCAATTTAAAGGGCATCTACCAGAATGAAGGACTGTGTGCAATGAGCCTGAGGGGCTCCATGCTCCATAGGTGTTAATAGAGTCTGCAGCCCCTAAGGCTCATTTGCATACAGCATTTCATCCCGGTGGTAGATGTCCTTTGAGCAGTTGTTAGAATCCCATAAAAACTTCTGAAAATTAAGTTAAAGTAAAACATAGTCCACATACCAATTTACCTCCAGTTTGGTGGAAGGACTAGCCAGGACCAGAAGTTATAGATTATGATGTGTCTCATATGGACTGATGGAACAATTGGTAATCAGTTAATGATTTTTTAATTAGATTTTTTCCTTGAAATTATGATTTCTACTAGTCTGAAAACTTATACAAGAAAATAAACAGGTTATAAGCATAGCATATAAAATGTTCAGTACAAAGTGACTGTCGAGGGATCAATTTTTTTAGTTTTTCAAGTCTTAGTGAAAAATGCGAAAAGAAGGAAATACAGTATGTTATACAAAATAATCAGAAAAATTCTTAACCTTTTTCCTACCATAACCTGGGGGTTTCCATGCCAGTCCCTTCTAATCTATTTTCTCCAATCTGCCTCAAAGCGCTTAATATTATTGTACTATAAAATGTACTGAAAGACCCACATAACTTGTATATCTGAGGCCATGTTATTTTGTTCTATAAATTATCTTCTTAAACATGCTGTGTCCCTCTCTTTACTCCATCAAGAGGAATATAATGAAACAACATGACTTAAGGTTCCAAGGGACCACTCCATACATCCCTGATTAGTTTTCACCTCTGGAACGCTTTAACATATCAAGGTGATTTTGAGAATGTTTTCTCCTGATACATTGTACTTTATGTTAGTTATAAAATGATAAGTTTTGCGATTCGTTCTGAAAAAAAGTGAAAATTTGGCAAAAGTTTGTAAAAATTCTTCATTTTCCAAGTTTGAAATGTTCTGCTTTCCAGACAGGAAGTAAAACTACCCAAAAAGCTTGATAATTTACATTTACGGAATGTCTGCTTTATGTTGAGATGATATTTTATGCATCCTCTCACTTTTCTAGGATGTTATGAGGTGCAGAACTTTAGGTGCGATTTTTCTCATTTTCATGAAAATTGCCAAAACTCAAATTTTGAGGGACAACTCAGCTTTCAAGTGACTTTGAAAGACCTAAATAATAGTAAAACCCCATAAATTACCCCAATATAGAAACTTCACCCCTCGACGTATGTAAAACAACTTCTATTAAGTCCATTAACCCTTTAAGTGTTTCACATGGGTTAAAACAATATGGACCTGTGATTTAGAAACTATGGAATTTTTTTGGAAAATACATTCATTTAGGCCAAACTGACATTTTCAGAATAAATTAAATGATGAAACGCACTGCAACGTTTGATGTCCAATTCCTCCCAAGTGTACTGGTACCCCATATGTGGTGGTAAACTTCTGTACGGGCGCACGGCCGAGTATAGAATGAGTGGAGGCGCCATTCACAGCAGATTTGTATTGTCACATTGTACAACATTTTTATTTTTTTTGGTAATGCAAACATGAGGGCTTATTTTTTACGGGATGAGATACAATGTATAGATAATTCATTTTGGGAGTCTAAAGCTTATTCATGAGATTTTATTAACTATTTCAAGGGGGACACAAACAAAATCATCAATTTTTATTTTGGATTTTTAGCATTTTTTTTTTAGCATACGATTGTGGTGATACCTCATTTATATAGTTTTTCTTATCTTTGCTCAATTTTCCTGAGCAAAACCAATATTGGAGAATATCGCATTGTTTTTACTATTGACAACTTTTTAGGGCCATAACTTCTGTATTTTTCTGTTATCAGACCTCGTTGAGGGCTTATCTTTTGCGAAAAGAGTTGTTCTTTTCAGTCGTATCATATTAGGGAATGTAACTTTTTTTGATCACTGTTTAGAACATTTTTGTGATGGTGTTTGATGAAAAATTGTATATTACGGGAAGTTTTTCGATTTTTTTTTTTTTTTTACGTCGTTCACCTAGCGGGTTCAAGATTGATTAATTGTACAGATTGATACGGACGCGGTGATACCAAATATGTACGTGTTTTTGTTTTTTATATACTTTATTTGCATTTCATGTGTAACTGGGGAGATTATGGGACTTTTATTTTCTTTATTTAATTATATAATAAAATGATTTCATCTTTTTTTTTTATTTTTATTTTTTAACTTTTTTACATTTTCTACTTCTTGGCTAGGACAAGCGATCGTCCGATCGCCTGCTCAAGCCTTTACACTGCAATACGCATGCTCAGTTACTTACAGCCGGGTCCTGCCAGGAATGCAGAACCCAGCAAGAAGAGGAGCAGGAAGCCCCGGGTCACTCGTCGGAACCCAGGGCTGCGGCAGGAGGGATCGGATTCCCCGGTAAGCACACCGGGGGTGGACCGGATCCATGCGGGACACGCTTACATGCCGGGGTCATGCTTGACGCCGTAAAAAGGCGTACGCGTCACAAGAAGTACCCTTAATGACCGCTGATAGGGCGGTCATTAAGGGGTTAAAGGACATCTACCACCAGGATGGAAGACTGTATACAAATGAGCCTCCCAGGCTCATTTGCAAACAGTCCTTCATCCTGGTGGGTGGTAGATGCCCTTTAAACCTAGCTACTCTAATCCTTGATTTACAATTTTCAGTTATTTTAAGTACTGGTATCATTGCTTCTTCATAAGTCCGCCATCTTTGCTGTATAAGAAATTACTAGCATTTAATATGTAATTTGCATAGTGTAAACAGTTTATTACACACAATTACAGAGTAATACTCTGACAAACTAAATGGTAATTTATATAGCTTATTTAAAGAAAATCTACCACTTGATTTCATGCATTATGAACCAAACATACCATGAGATTGCTGTAGCTACACTAATGCAGAACCATATCTTGTTTAATTCTGAGTTGAGTGGTTTTGCTGAAAAAACAATAATTTAATTCAGGACCTTGGGAAAGCTGGATCCACATTACACTGACCTTTCTGAACAGCCAATACAGGACTAATCAACCTGAGCTGAATCATACACAGCAGCTTGTTGATGATGCAGCAATTGATTATTGTGCCTGGCAGGGAGAACAGTGATTACATCATTCCCTGGTGCAGTGTATAACTAATGTGCTTGCAAGCGCCAGGCACAGAAGCGTCAGAGCTTCATTATCATAATTGTATAATTGTGTGGGGCGTGTCCTGACTGTGGAGGAAGATGGCTGCACATTGACCTCGCTCCTGCCTTCACCCTGTTTATCGGCCGATAAACGCCCGTATCCAGCAGTCTCCTTTCATACCAATGGGGACGAAGCGAAAGGGGGTGCCCACACCCCGTCAGAACAGCCTGGCCGGTCCTCTGCCAGAGGCTTAGAGGCCTAGCCCCGGCGTGGACTTAACCCGAAACCCCGACATGGTGGCTGTGGCTCCATATGTACCGGAGGAGGCAGCTGAACCTGCAATGGTGGCTCAGGCACCGGAGGGCACATCGGATGGGGTGCCGCGGACTGCCGACACGGTCTCCAACGACGGGGAGAGGAGCGCGAAGGTATACGCGCCAACACTGCCGCCGGAGAGGCCCGAGCCACTACTGAAACCCCCTCATCTGCACAATGACATGAAGTGGAGTGCGACGACACAATGGTGCGCCATGGCCCTGACATGACACAGGTTCCCGAGGATCCCGTCACCACCTCATCTACCTCTGGACACCTGCAAACCCTGACGGAGGCCCCTGTCTGGATGTGCCAGCCTGGCCCCTTACCACAGCAGAGCTGCAACTCTCAGGTACTCTCCCTCCTTCCCCCTGCTTTAGCCATAGGCTCATCAGAGGCTGCATCAGAATCTGCAGCAGAGAGGATGACAGGCAGCAGAGGAGACCTCTGTGGACCTCCCTCCACTAGCTGGCCCCTCATGGGATGAAGAAGTTGAGAACCAACAGCAGAACCGGGTCAAAACAGCAGGGATGGTGAGCCTCCAGCGGCGGTTAACCTCTTCAGGCCCACCCAGCGGTTCTATACAACCCACATCGCCGGCTCCCCATTCCCTGGTCTTGTGGCCAGATACAGGGGATGAATGGCCGGTAACACCCTCGGCTCATACCCCAGCTCCCTCTCCTCGGCCCTCACAGGGTGAGGATCCACTTCCTGTCCCTTCTACAGGGCAAAGTGAACTTGCTACAGTCTTTTCCCTGGATGTCCACACCTCCGTACCATTCCCACTAGGGACAATATGGAAAGCTACATGGCCAGATTGGAGAAATCTTATACTGCAGAGGTAAATGTGGTGCCGCAAGAGGTTCAACAACTGTTTGCTAGGGTCTCCTCAACAAAGGAAGCTCATAACACACTCACACTCACGCTCGATGCTGCCATATCTACTCACACTTACCAACTACAGTATCTGGCAAATCAGCTGAATGATGCTGAGAACAGAGGACGGCGCAACAACATCCGGGTACAAGGTCTCCCGGAGACTGTGGAAGCTCCCTTGCTGCACGACACTCTGTGCCAAATACTTACTTGAAGTTCCAGCAGACACACCACTGGATTGGACCGAGCCCATTGCTCACTTCAGGCTCATCCCTCGGTGAATGACCAGCCCAGAGATGTTATATGCCGAGTGCACCGCAACTCAAAGATGCCATCATGTCTAAAGCACGTTTAGCCAGGGACATTACTCACCAAGGGGCTAGCCGTCAGCTACTACCTGATTTGTCCCGGTTGACCCTGCTCAAACGGAGAGCCCTAAAACCCCTATTGGATAAATTACGGCAAAGGGACATTCATTACACCTGGGGATTTCTGTTCCGCTTACAGACAAGGCGGTCGGACCAAAGATATGTTGTGAGCCACCCCAGAGATGTTCCTACTCTTGCAATTACTGTTGGTTTTGAAGGCCAGCACTGGGCTACAGTTTTCGAACAGGCTTTAAATAGACCCAAGTTACAAGTGTGCCATATTATCTAAACACTATCTGGATCCAATTTAGGTATCAAAACCCAAACCCTTTGATCAGTTAAAACAATCCCCCCCCCCACCCCATTCCCTACCCCCCTTACCCATTCCCTACCCCCCTTACCCATTCCCTTAATGCTGGATATGTTCAGAAGTTAAAATATTCTTCCTTTTGTGTAAGATTCGACAGGGGACAGCGGTGTCCTCCACAGTTTACTACCCACAGGGGACTCCGCAGCCAGCTGGTTTGTCTCATCATGCTACTCTATAACCTCATGCTGCTGCTGCCATCTCCACACTTTGTCATTTTGCCACTCTGTGGCCTACCATGTTGCTCACAGCTAAATAATTTGTCATTGTGCCACTCTCAAACGTTGCCTTGTCAGGCTGCATTCCCGCTTCGCTTATTTGGTCAAGTTGGCCTCTGTAAGTGCCCATAGAATTGAAGAGTGCAGCAATTCTAAGAGCGGCGGCTTTCATGTGCGTGTCATATAAAACACAGCATTGTTTGAAGACCAAACCACGCTCCCATGGCACAACGTTCTACAACACCCAACAGGCTCTCTGCACCAAGGAAATACCTGATTTTTAACGTGATTCGACATGATTTGATTCATGGCAAACCAAATTTTTCGAAAAATTAGGCAAACAGTGTAGAATCGAATTTTGACAATTTCGCCAATCTCTAGATATTATGTATTTATGCCTATGCTACGTCTATGAAGAATGGAAAATTCTTTTGCTAATAAATATAGATGAAATTGTGAGAACAGTGAGAACTGTCCGCTTATAGTACCTATTTCCACTATTAACCTTTCTATATAGAGTCATGGCCAAAAGTTTTGATAATGACACAAAATATTATATTTTCACATGATCTGTTGCCCTCTGGTTTTTATGTGTGTTTGTCAGATGTTTTTATCATATACAGAAATACAAGTTCAATCATATTGAACAAAAGCTTTTATTGACAGAATGAGTTAATGCAGCAAGTCAATATTTGCAGTGTCGACCCTTCTTCTGCAGGACCTCTGCAATTGTCCCTGGCATGCTCTCAATCAACTTCTGAACCAAATCCTGACTGATAGCAGTCCATTCATGCACAATCAATGCTTGCATTTTGTCACAATTTGTTGTTTTTTGTTTGTCCACCCGTCTCTTGATGATTGACCGCAAGTTCTCATTGGCATTAAGATCTGGGGAGATTCCAGGCCATGGACCCATGAGCAATTTAGATATCACCTTTGCTTTATAGCAAGGTGCTCCATCATGCTGGAAAAGGCATAGTTGACTGCTCTTGGACAGTTGGGAGAAGCTGCTCTTCGAGGACATTCTGGTGCCATTCTTTATTCATGGATTTTAATAATTTAATGATTTTAATGAATAATGAGTTTAATGAATCTAATTAATTCAGTCTCTCCTAATTCATACCATTATTTTAATCTAATGTAATTCATTCTACCTTTACTCACATTACAATACCACATCTATCCATCCAACCATCTGACTTCATTTCATTTCACTTTATTTTATTGTATTATTGTTTTGTTTTTTTGTCAATGTTCTATTACACCATTTTAAGCATGTGTCTATACTTGTTCCTGTGTGTATGTACAGGCAGTCCCTGGGGACCGCCTGTACATACACACAGGAACAAGTATAGACAAGTTACAAGTTATAAACAAGTACAAAATGCATACTGCGTGCCACCATGTAGTACAAAATACTTACAGCGTACCGCCATGTAGTACAAAATACATACAGCGTACTACCATTTAGTACAAAATACATACAATGTACCACCATGTTATATAAATACATACAGAGTACCGCCAAACCGAATTCTTACAACAGGGGTATCACCCCCTGGTTATAGATAGACAGATCCACAGAGCTAGAAGGATTCCAAGGAGCAGCCTGCTGGAATACCAACAGAAAGAGGACAAGTGCAGAGTGCCCTTGGTGGTCATGTACAACCCACATATGAAGATTTTAAAGAAAATTGTAGCAGATCTCCAAGCCATTCTTCATAAGGACAACAGGCTAAAGGACATATTCCCGGACCTACCCCTCCTTGCTTACAAACAGCCACCAAACATAAGGAATCTCCTGGTAAGAAGTGCCCTCTCACCACCAACACAGACGGGCACTTTTCCCTGCCATAACAAAAGATGCAAGACTTGTGCCCATGTTCTATCATCAAGCACAGTCCACATCCCTAACACACAACAGGTGTATAAAATCCCAGGCACATTCTCCTGTAAATCCTCCAATGTTGTATACATGATACTGTGCATGAGGTGTCACACAAATAATATATACATTGGGGAGACCCAACAAAAACTTCAGAGCAGGATGAACTCTCACAGACACACCATAAGTGAGTGGATGGACACACCTGTGGGAAAACACTTTTCTGGACCAGGCCACAGCGAGAAGGATTTAAAGGTCCTAATACTGAAAGGTGACTTTAAGGACAACAGAGAAAGGAAAACCTGGGAGTTCAAACTGATGATGACCTTCCAGTCACTGACACAAGGCCTCAATATTGCACCTAGGTTTATGGCCCATTACATGGACTCGCTTCAATCCCCACAAGAGACTAACTCCAGACCCCTGCCATCCTAGCCCCCCCCCCCCATCACCCTTCTCTGTGTAACATAACCTCTAGTTTTATTGCCCCAGCTTATCTTAATTGAGTCTCACCATATGTACTAATTATTTTGTTGTAACATCCCTCAAATATTGTGTTTTTCTCTCAGTGCTTCATTTGTATCCATGCCTGAAGAAGGGGCCTGTGTGCCCTGAAAGCTTGCACCAAATATAATTTTTCTGGTTAGCCAATAAAGGTATCATTTCTTAAGAACTTTTGTAGTTTTTACACAAAAGTATTTACATCAGATTTTTGACTGCCATCCTTCTGTAAGTCTCCCCTACTGACTGTCCCCCCATGCTACACTGCTGTCCTGGAGTCCTCCTGTAAGTCTCTACTACTGACTGTCCCCCCATGCTACACTGCTGTCCTGCCATCCTCCTGTAAGTCTCCACCACTGACTGTCCCCCCATGTTACACTGCTATCCTGCCATCCTCCTGTAAGTCTCCACTACTGACTGTCCCCCCATGCTACACTGCTGTCCTGGAGTCCTCCTGTAAGTCTCCACTACTGACTGTCCCCCCATGCTACACTGCTGCCCTGCCATCCTCCTGTAATCTCTACTACTGACTGTCCCCCCATGCTACACTGCTGTCCTGCCATCCTCCTGTAAGTCTCCACTACTGACTGTCCCCCCATGCTACACTGCTGTCCTGGAGTCCTCCTGTAAGTCTCTACTACTGACTGTCCCCCCATGCTACACTGCTGTCCTGCCATCCTCCTGTAATCTTCACTGACTGTCCCCCCATGCACACTGCTGTCCTGCCATCCTCCTGGAAGTCTCCACTACTGACTGTCCCACACAGCATCCTGTCGTGCTGGGGATCAGTAAGTGCAGGGACTACTTGAACACCACAGGTGGAAGAAGACTCTAAAGTCAGTGATGTGAAATAACTGCCTATGTCAGTTCTGTGCATGTGCATGCTAGGCCCCTCCCACATCTGCTTCTGTGTGGAAAAGAATAGAGGCCCGAGCAGGACTTGTTAAGGACTTCATAAGTTTCGGGAAGGACTACTTTAGGCCTGGGCAGGACTTGTTAAGGACTTCTTATGGACCATAAGGACTACTTAAAGCCCGGGCAGGACTACCTAAGGCCCAGGCAGGACTTGTTAACGCCCGGGCAGTACTATGTAAGGCTCATCCAAGACTTCTTTAGGCCCGGGCAAAACTTCTTAAGGCCCAGGCAGGACTTCTTAAGGAATTCTTAAGGCCCAAGCAGCAGTTTTTAAGGCCCGGATAGGACTTCCTAAGGACTTCTAATGGCTCGGGCAGGACTTGTTAAGGATTTCTTAAAACACGGGCAGGACTTGTTAAGGCCCGGGCAGGACTTGTTAAGGATTTCTTAAAACCCGGGCAGGACTTGCTAAGGCCCGGGCAGGACTTGCTAAGGCCCGGGCAGGACTTGTTTAGGCCCGGGCAGGACTTCTCAAGGCCCGGGCAGGACTTTTCAAGGCCCGGGCAGGACTTCTCAAGGCCCGGGCAGGACTTCTCAAGGCCCGGGCAGGACTTCTCAAGGCCCGGGCAGGACTTCTCAAGGCCCGGGCAGGACATCTCAAGGCCCGGGTAGGACTTCTTAATGCCCAGGCAGGACTACTTAAGACCTGGGCGGGACGTCTCAAGGCCCGGGCAGGACTTCTTAAGGACTTCTAAAGGCTCAGGCTGGGCTTCTTAAGGCCCGTACAGTACATCTAAAGTCCCGGTCAGGACTGCTTAAGGCCCGGGCAGGACTTCTTAAGACTTGGGCAGTACTTCTTAAGGCCCGGAAAGGACTTCTTAAGGCCCGGGAAGGACTTCTTAAGGCCCGGGAAGGACTTTCTAAAACCCAGGCAGGACTTCTTATGGCCCGGCCAGGACTTCTTAAGGACTGCTAAAGGCCTGGGCAGGACTTTTTAATTCTCAGGCAGGGCTTCTTAAGGCCCGTGCAGTACTTCTTAAGTCCCTGACAGGATTTCTTAAGGCTCAGGCAGGGCTCCTTTTTTATTTTTAGTTTATAGAAAATACTTCACAAATACATACATTTCGACCCCTCTTGGGTGTCTACTTATATAAATATACATAGTTAACATCAAATACAAAAACAAAAATCCAATAAATGTTTATTCTATCATTTTATCCCTTTCTTATCCTTTCTTTCTTATGTTTAATGTATTCAGAATTATAATAATGAAATATACACCGCCATACATCAAGTTTAGTTGCTTCTCTCAGGATGTAGCTTAAATGCTGTTCCGCCATACTCCATAAGCTCCTAACTGCTGTGCACTGCCATAGGTTGTGTATTAATTTTGCATTAATTTCTCCGCACTTAGGTCATTCGCTCTTATAACTTAAAATATTTTTCCCATATGGGACATTAAATGCCAGATATGCCCTAATTGATATTTTCCATTGCATTTCTCTTAATATTTCTGAACCAGTCATATTTTGTGTATTCCTCCAACCTTTCAGGATCCTATACTCTACTTCATCTTCTAAGTTATATCCATTATATCTCTAGACCACTTACTAGCCACTGTCAGATGAAATATTCTTCCTAATGCTAGCGATTGAAGGGTTGCCGTCCTTTGCATCGAGAATTTTAATTAATTGTTGCCAATTGCCTCTCCCTATCTTTCCAAGCAGACCTCCCTCCTTGATCTTCCCTATAATCTGCATGTAATGTTCTTACATTACATGCAGATTAAGGGGAAGATCAAGGAGGGAGGTCTGCTTGGAAAAATAGGGAGAGGCAATTGGCAACAATTAAGTAAAATTCTGAGTCTTCTAGAACATGATCTAATTTAATTTGTTGAAATGTTTTTATCTCCCTTTTCCTGTTATCCACTAAGTTATTAAGAATACCCTTCATCTCCCAAGCTACAAGCCACCCCTGCTCTCCTTTCCATTTGCACATGCTAAAAAAATCTCTTAGAGACAGATATCCGCTGGTAGCTGATATTTCCTCCTCACCATTTTCCAAACAGCTCTTGTATCTCTTAAGAGAATAGGTGCTTTACCTGGAATCTTCAAATTTACATTCTTATTATGCAAAAACCTCCCCAATGTATGTTATTATGTCGGGAAATGACAGCCCACCTATACTTATACTCTACTTTTCCTATTTCTCCATAAAAAATTTTGAAACATCCCATTTAGCTTGATTACATCCTTGTGTTTAACCCCTTGCTGCTGAAGCCACTTTTAACCTTCCTAACATGGCCCTATTTTTCAAATTTGACATGTATCAATTCATATGAAGATAACTTTGGAATGCTTTAACATAACCCGCTGATTTTGAGATTGTTTTTTCGTGACACATTGTACTTTATGCTAGGTGAAAAATTTGGGTGTTAACTTTTGCGTTTGGTTATGAAAAAAATGGAAATTTGGTGAAAATTTTGAAAAAAATGCTTTTTTCAAACATTGGAAATTTCTACTTTTCAAGCAGATTGTCATATCCCCCAAATAACTTAATAACTAACATTAACCTAAAGTCTTCTTTACGTTAGCATGATTTTTAAGCATATTATACTTTTTTTTGGAAGATAGGAGGCCCGTGAAGGACCTGTTAAGGCCCGAGCAGGACGTGTTACGGCCCAGGCAGGACATGTTAAGACCCTGGAAGGACTTAAGCCCCTGGCAGGACTTGTTAAGTTTCGGGCAGGACTTGTTAAGGCCTTGACAGGACTTGATAAGGCCCAGGAAGGACGTGTTAATGCCCAGGCAGAACTTGTTAAGGACCGGGAAGGACTTGTTAAGGCCTAGGACTTGTTAAGGCTAGACTTGTCAAGGCCCGAGCAGAACGTGTTAAGGCCCGGGCAGGACATGTTAAGGCCAGAGAAGGACTTGTTAAGGCCCGGGAAGGACATGTTACGGCCAGCGAAGGACTTAATAAAGCTCGGGTAGGACTTGTTATGCCCCGTGCAAGACTTGTTAAGGCCCGGGCAGGACTTGATTATACCCGGGCAGGACCCATTAAGGATCTGGAAGGTCTTGTTAAGGCTCGTGAAGGACTTGTTAAGGTACTGGCAGTATTCGGTGAGGCCTTGGCAGGACTTGTTTCGGCTCGGGCAGGACTTGTTAAAGTCAGAGCAGGACTTGTTAAGGCCAAGGCAGAACTTGTTATGCCCTGGAAGGACTTACTAAGACCCAGGAAGGACTTGTTAAGTCCCTGGAAGGACTTGTTAAGGCCCAAGCAGTACATGTTACGGCCCAAGCAGTACATGTTACGGCCCAGGCAGGACTTGTTAAGGCCCGGGAAGGACTTGTTAAGGCCATGACTAAGAGTGTCGGATGACACTAGAAACGCGTTGGCCGGAGTAGGCTAACCCATACTATTTGCTGTTCTGTTGGGCTGTGACCACGACGGTAGTCGTATTTTTATCACAAATTTTTCTCTGATTCGGACTACGGGTCCATAATAAAGTTAAAAAGTTTTTTTACCATCCGGATGCAGCACGCTGGATTATTTCTCCTTCCTTCAAGTCTTCATTTACGCAGTGGTCCGTGCGGAATCCGTGACGTGCAGCGCTGGTTGGAAGCATCGGGTGAGAGATAAAAAAAACGTACAATATATTTTTTCAGAACTTGTTATGCCCTGGAAGGACTTACTAAGACCCAGGAAGGACTTGCTAAGTCCCGGGAAGGACTTGTTAAGGCCCAAGCAGTACATGTTACGGCCCAGGCAGGACTTGTTAAGGCCCGGGAAGGACTTGTTAAGGCCCGAGCAGTACATGTTACGGCCCGGGCAGGACTTGATAAGGCCCGGGAAGGACTTACTAAGGCCCGAGAAGGACCTGTTAAGGCCCGAGCAGGACGTGTTACGGCCCTGGCAGGACGTGTTACGGCCCTGGCAGGACGTGTTACGGCCCTGGCAGGACGTGTTACGGCCCTGGCAGGACGTGTTACGGCCCTGGCAGGACGTGTTACGGCCCTGGCAGGACGTGTTACGGCCCTGGCAGCACATGTTAAGGCCCGGGCAGGACTTGTTAAGACCCTGGAAGGACTTAAGCCCCTGGCAGGACTTGTTAAGGCCTGGACAGGACTTGATAAGGCCCAGGAAGGATGTGTTAATGCCCGGGCAGGACTTGTTAAGGACCGGGAAGGACTTGTTAAGGCCCGAGCAGGACTTGTTACGGCCCGAGCAGGACGTGTTAAGGCCCGGGCAGGACATGTTAAGGCCAGAGAAGGACTTGTTAAGGCCCGGGAAGGACGTGTTAATGCCCGGGAAGGACGTGTTAATGCCCGGGCAGGACGTGTTAATGCCCGGGCAGGACTTGTTAAGGACCGGGAAGGACTTGTTACGGCCCGAGCAGGACTTGTTACGGCCCGGGCAGGACATGTTAAGGCCAGAGAAGAACTTGTTAAGGCCCGGGAAGGACTTGTTAAGGCCCGGGAAGGACATGTTACGGCTAGTGAAGGACTTGATAAAGCTCGGGTAGGACTTGTTATGCCCCGTGCAAGACTTGTTAAGGCCCGGGCAGGACTTGTTCAGTCCAGTGAAGGACATGTTAAGGCCCGGGAAGGACTTGATAATACCCGGGCAGGACCTGTTAAGGATCTGGAAGGTCTTGTTAAGGCGCGTAAAGGACTTTTTAAGGTACTCAGGGGAGAGATGAAAAAACGATAAGGTCTTGTAATGCGCTGCCTGGTGAATTCAGATTTTTATTTTTATTTTAGAAACATGTACAGGGTGGACTACGCGTTTCGGGAACGGACCGTTCCCTTCATCAGGTCCGATATTATATTCTGAAAGAATATTTCACATAAAATTGTGTAAGAACAACAGTACAATAAATACATAGTATTAAAATCTGGTATAAAGTGTGTCTTTCAATATAGTGAATATAAAAAGGTAATAAATACATAATTAGAACATGAGGCACAAGTATAGGGACAATGCATAAGATTCAGGAAATTTAGAGGTGGCAATGATGAGATTACACACGGTTTCTGGTTGATATACATTCATAGATAGTAACAGTATATAAATTATAAGGAACCGCGGTGGATAGATTTATTAAATTCATAAGGGATAGCAAAAAATAGATTGTAGTCACCCACCCTCAATATGGTAGACGTAAAAATAGTAGACACTTCTGTTCCAGTGGTAGAATAGAGGATGATAGGAGCTGTGGATAATTATAAAAGATGTGTAAATACATAATGGAGGGTGTTTAAAATGCCTAGTCGAAGGGGCAAGTTAACGTTACCTGCCTACTTAGGGTTCTGATGTCGTCTAGGGAAATTGAGGATGCCTAGAGGGTAGGTAGGGAGGATATCGTCATGAAGAATGATAGGTATAAAATGAAAGTACTTACAGCGCGTGATGTGTAGGTAAGCGCGTGGCAGTTCAGCTGGAACGCTGTATGGAGCGCTCGTTTCGGCATCCATGCCGGCGGGAGGCTAGACTGCGCATGCGTGGCAAGTTGGCGCATGCGCGGTGTGATGATTAGACAGATGGGATTTCATGAGGAAAGTGAAGATGAGCTGGGCAGACTGCGCATGCGGGAATTGTCTGCACCCGCGTGGAGCATGAATGAGATGAAAAAGGAGAAGGCTTTGATAGGAGCAATGGTGAATACTAACAAGGCTATATAAGGTATAGTGTGTAAATAATAATAAAGTGGATCCATGTGTATGAATGTATAAGGCATAAGGCAAACCAAAGCAAACATATGTAGACACATGGGCGATGTGTGGAATGTACATACCCACACAATTGTATGTGCATCTATATAGAGACCACACATACGTACAAATGGCTGCTATACACGTTCCAGCGATTCGTTGAGCCCATACGGGCACATGGTGTTTAATTTAAAGATCCAAAAGTTTTCTCTCTTAATAAGTTGAGATAAGCGGTCAGGGTGATCATTAGGAATTCTTTCAATGGGGATTTTGCTGAGTGAACCTATGTCATTGTTGTGATGTTGATGGCAATGACGAGAAACGCTATGAAGTTGGTAGCCATTCTTAATTTTACATCTGTGTGTATTGATTCTCTCCCTAAGGGTTTGGGTTGTCCTGCCTACATATTGAAGCGGACAGGGACACTGAAAGAGATAAATGACAAAGTCAGATGAACAGTTCATGAAAGTGGAGACATGAAATGTTTCGCCCGTGGCTGAGGAGCGGAAGTCTCGGACACAGTGTGAGATGAGGTCGCATGTCAAGCACCGGCTGTTGTTGCATCTGTAGCTTCCTGTAGGTTTGGAAATAAAGAGGTAGTGGGACGGAAAGTCTTCTTGTTTTTCTGACTCAGCTTAGTTGGAGCCAATATAGTTTTTAGAGTAGGGGCTCTTCTGTACGTGAGTTGAGGTTTGGTTGGGAGGATTTTCTCCAGATGTGGATCTTTAAGGAGAATGGCCCAATGCTTGTTTAGAATGGTTTTTATAGTACTATGATCCGACGTGTATGTGGTGATAAAGTTGGGTGCCTTTTCGTTCACCGTGTAGTTTTTCTTTTTGGGTAACAGGCACTCCTTCTGGGACAAGCACTTGGTTTTGTTGTAGGCATCCTTTAGGATGTTCTGGGGGTATCCTTTTTCTCGGAACCGTTTGTGGAGAATTAGGGATTGTTCTTCAAAGGTGTTGTCACTAGTGCAGTTACATCTAATTCGTTTAAATTGACTGTAGGGGACGTTGAAATGAGCACTATCAAATTCCAAAAAACTGTTCACGTCCACTTTCTTGAAGTAGGTACAAGTGGAGAGGCCATTCCCCTGTTCGTTAACCGATATCAACAGATCTAAGAATTCGATCTGGATAGGGGAGAAGTTCAAAGTGAGGGCAATGCCCTCACTTTGGAGTTGATATCCTGGACAAAATCTGAAATATCTTGTTTGTGGCCGTCCCAAATGATAAAGAGATCATCTATGTATCTCCTAAACAGTTTGATCTTATCAGCGTATTTAGCAAAACTGGTAATATGAGTGGCCTCGAATTCGCCCCTTTTAGATGTTCGCATAACTAGGTGCGAATCGGGTGCCCATTGCCGTTCCGCGTATTTGGTGGAATAATTCCTTTTGGAATGCGAATACATTATGTTCAAGGATAAAAGAGATGGATCGCATAAGGAAATTTATCTGTAGTGGTGGAAGATTTGGGTCACGTTCTAAGGTTTTCCGAACAGCTTCAACTCCGAGTTTTTTACGTAATATTAGTGTAAAGTGAGGTCACGTCAAGGGTAAGGAGTTTCATAGAGGGCTCCCATACGAAGCCCTCTAGTTCTTGAATAAGTTGAGAAGAATCCCTCAAATATGTTGGTAGACTCTTCAAATATGATTGAAGAAAAACGTCTACATATTCAGACAGATTGCATGTCAGGGAGTTGACTCCCGATATAATGGGTCGGCCCGGTGGGTGGATGGGGTTCTTATGCACCTGGGGAGATAATAAATTAGGGCCATTCTTGGGTTGGTCGGGAGGATGAAGTCCCTTTCATGATTCGTCAGCATGCCTTTCTCAGAGGCTTCCATAATAAAAGTTTTCAAAGACTCCCGGTGTTGTGGGCTGGGATCTGAGGTTAGTGGCTGGTAATACTCTCGGTTGGACAAAATTCTGTGGTTTTCTTCGAGGTGGTCTCTTCTATTCAGTAGTACCGTTACTCCGCCCTAATCTGCGGGTTTTATGGTTAGCTCTTCGTTATTCTTCAGCTCCTTTAGTGCAGTTTTTTCTGACCAGGACAGGTTCATTTTTCTGTTGGTAGGTTTCTTCAAAGTCCTGAATTCAGAGGCAACCATGGAGAAGAAGCTGTCAATATGATGCCCTCTGCTCTGGGTAGGATAAAATTTGGAGGGTGGGCGTAAAGATGTGTGAATGAATGGGTCCTCGTGGTGTCCTGTTCCACTTTACTCTTTGCTTGATTTATAGAAAAATGGCGTTTCGGGGTGAGTTTTCGAATATGGGTATTTAGATCTAAGAATAGATCGAATTCTTTCGTGTTCGTAGTAGGGCAGAAAGAGAGGCCTTTACCTAGGAGGGATAATTGGTCATTAGTTAGAGTATGGTGTGATAGGTTAAAAATTTTGATTGATTTTAAAGATTCTCTTGTTGGTTTTTCTTTTTTGTGGTGTTTGATCCCGCCTCTCTTCCCTCTGGTTCTTCTTTTCTTATTGTTCTCGTGGGGTGTTGATAGAAGATGGTAAAGGTGCCCTTCGGACTCTTGAGTATTGGTAGAACTAGCTCTGTTTTCTGAGGTGGAGGCTCCTATTGTTGTGAGGGAAGGTCTAAAAAAGACGGTAACAAACTATTGGATAGTGTTTCCGAAGCTCCATTCGGGTTGATGGTTTCCAGTTCCAATATAGAAGGTTCTTCTGGATCTTCATGAATGGTTAGGATGTCAAATCTGTTATTGGTAGAGATGAAATCCTCTAGGGGTGGTAATCTATTGTTCTCTGAATCATTTTGAGTAGATGCCTGAACTGGGAAGGGGCGATTTAGGGGTCAATTGCAGCAGCTTCCATGACCAAACCATCTCTGTGACCATACCATTTCTCTAGACTGCTAACCATCATTGAATTTGTATACATTGCCTGCGCTGTGTTTTCTTTTTCTCTATCTGGACAGTCTTTATAAGGTACTGGCAGGACTTGTTTCGGCCCGGGCAGGACTTGTTAAAGCCCGTGCAAGACTTGTTAAGGCCCTATACAAGTGATTTTTCAGATTTTTGTGAAAATTGACAAAATCTATGTTTTGCAGGACTAGATAAGTTTGACGTGAGGATGAGAGACCTAAATGAGAGAGAACCCCCTTTAATGACCCCATTTTAGAAACTCTACCCCTCAAAGAATGTAAAACAACTTTTATGAAAGTTGTTAACCCTTTAATGGTTTCACAGGAGTTAAAACAAAATCAGGTACAATTTTCAAATAAAAATTTTTTTATAGCTAAATGAATGTATTTTTCAAAAAATCTACACATCCTCAGTGGATAAAATACCAAAATGCTCCACAGAAATTAATACCCAATTTCTTCTGAATATGCCAACACCCAATATGTGGTGGTATACTCTTGTACTGGCACACAGCAGGGCATAGAAAGGAAGGAGCACGACCAGTTTTTTTGCATTCACTTTTTCCCCAATTTTTTAGCATCCACAAGGGGCAAAAGGAAAAATTGCTCCACAGAAATTGTTCAACAATTTCTCCTGAACACAGAAATACCCCAAATGTGGATATACACTTCTGTAGGGACACACAGCAGGACGTGGAAGAGAAGAAGCACCCTGTGGCTTTTTGAAGGCAATTTGGACCAAAATAGTTTTCAGTGGCAATGATGCATTTAGAGATCCCCTGAAGTACCATAACAGTGAACCCCCCCCCCCTCCAAGGACCCCCATTGTGGAAACTACACCCTTCAGAGATTTTATCAAGGTGTATAATGAATATTTGGACCCCACAGGAGTTCAAAAATTTGGGCTGAAACATGAAAAAATGAATATTTTTCCATCAAAAATGTACTTTTTCCCCAGTTTTTTGGCATCCACAAGGGGCAAAAAGAGAAATTGCTGCACAGAAATTGTTCAACAATTTCTCCTGAACACAGAACTACCCCGCATGTGGATATAAACTTCTGTAGGGACACACAGTAGGACGTGGAAGGGAACAAGTAGTGTGAGGATGGGTTTTTGGTGGTGGAAGGTACCAGGGCAGATGGGGGTATAAGGTGGTGGTAACCAGGGTAAAGAAATTATAACTGAAATGCAGGTGAATGATAGATTCTAAAGCATTCTTTCATGCAGAGGCCAGGTTTTTCAGGACAGGTGTCACATTGATAAATTGTGTCCTTTCTTTTCCCCATTTTGTAACATACTTTGCATCTTTTTTGTGTCCTTCCTCATCCTCCAGTTTGGGGTACCTCGCCAGGGAAATGTTGCCCTGGTACAATACGGGGAACATCAGAAGTACTGGGTCCTTCTTGATGACCAAATAAGAGGGCCTTGATCACAGCCTCTTGAAAGCAAATAAATGATCCATGACCTGCACATTCGTATAGCACATAGGAATTATACAGTGCCATCTGTACAATGTGCACGGCCAGCTTTTTGTACCAGATCTTTGTTTTCCGTAGAGCACTGTACGGCTTCAGCACCTGATCTGAAAGATCTACCCCACCCATGTACTTATTATAAGCCAGGATGCAGTCTAGCTTGGGGGCAGTGGTAGTGGTACCTCGTACATGAGTGGGGGTGCTGGTGTCTTTATGAATTGTGGTCAAAATAAGGACATCCCTCTTGTCCTAATATTTGACCAGCAGCATGTTCTCGCAACAGAGAGCCTTGATATCTCCATTTCTTAATGGTTGAGTTATCTGGGTCCTAGGGAGGCCTTTCTGGTTTTTGTGTACAGTGCCGCATGCTACAGTACCCCTGGAAATGAGGGACTTGAAGAGTGGAATGCTGGTATAAAAGTTATACACATACAGGTGGTAACCCTTATGCAGCAGCGGGTGTACCAGATCCCAGACAAGCTTCCCAGTAACTCCTAGGACAGGGGGACATTGTGGGGGATAATAAACCCTAAATCTGTGGGTGTACCCTGTGGTACTCTCGCACAGCTTGTACATTTTAATTCCATACCTTGCCCTCTTGCTGGGCAGGTACTGGCGTATCCGTAGTCTTCCTTTAAAATGTACAAGTGACTCGTCTACACAAATGAATTTTTCAGGGGTGTAGGCCTCAAAAAACTTACTGTTAAAGTGATCAAGGATTGGCCTATTTTTGTATAGACGGTCAAATGACGGGTCGCTTTGAGGTGGGCACTGCGAATTGTCATTGTAATGTAAAAATTTTAGAATTGCCTCAAAGCGTGTGCGATTCATTACTGAGCGATAAATAGGAGTACTGTAGAAAATATCAGAAATCCAATACTGCCTTATCTCTGGTTTTTTGACAATGCCCATATTTAGCACAAGACCCCAAAACTTCATCATTTCTACAGCATCTACAGGGGTCCACCTATAAAATGATGAAGTTGGGTTTTGTGCCAAAAACTGTTAGGCATACAAATTTGTTTGTACCACCATCAAATACACAAGATCCTCAGAGAAAAAGACTTTGAAAAAGTAAATTTCTGTGAAGCCTTCTGTCTCAAAATTAATTCTTGAACTTCCCACAGAAATTCAGGTATTTGAGGCTCATAATTATCAGGGGGTGGGATCCATTCAGGGTCACTTGGGGGCTGGGGAACAACCTCAACCCTTGCCCTGGGGCGCCTTCTGGAGGGCCCCTCATCACCGGATGAGGAGGAAGAGGAGGAAAAAGTTCTTTGGGATGAATGGGACATTTTTTATTGGGAGGGTGTGTGTAAATGTAGTGCTTCAATCCGTGTAAAAACTTTATTCAAGGGGGTGTGTATGTTGTGATTCAACAAGTGTATGGGAACCAATAACACTAGTTTAAAAAAAAAAAAAACTGTAGTAGAAAAAGTTACTACAGTAAAAGAAAAAGTAACTTTTATCCTTCAATGTCAAAAAGATACTATGACAAAAAGATGAGCACAGAGCTGATCAGCAAAATGTCACTGATCAGCGCTCAGTTGTCACAGCACACAAAAAAAAAATATCTGCACAAAAAAAGAGCACAGACTGTTCGGCACTGATCAGCGGCTGAAGGTTTGCAGAACGCACACAGGGGTATGAGACTGCTACAAAACTGACAAAAGAATTTAAAAAAAAAAACTGCTCATGTACCAAAAAATTAACAGAGATACAATCAACTGCCCAGCGGTCACAGGATCCACACACCAAAAAAAAAAAAACTGCGGAAAAAAAGAGCACAGGCACTGACCAGTCAACTTTGGCACTGATCAGCGGCTGAACGCACACAGGGGTATGTGACTGCTACAAAACTGACAAAAGAATTTTTTTAAAAACTGCGTCTGTACCAAAAAATGAACAGAGATACAATCAACTACTCAGCGGTCACAGGATCCACACACCAAAAAAAAACCTGCGCAAAAAAAGAGCACAGGCACTGACCAGTCAACTTTGGCACTGATCATCGGCTGATGTTTTGCACTTACAAAAGTGACAAAAAAAGAGCACAGAGGCTCAAAATCGCCACACACACAAAGGGAGAGGAGGGAAGGGTTCTGGAACAGGGATAGGGACAGGGATCAGGACGCTGCAACTGCTGTATGCAAAAAAAGACAGCAGCAGCGACAATAGCTCAGCAATTACTCGCAACACTCGGAAATGTGACAGATGCCACCAAAGGTGCCAACTGGAGCCATATCTAGCTAGGCAAAGCACAGACTGGTATCACACACTGATCTATATGCTGTTCAGGACTAGAATGCAACGTGCAGATCAGTGTGCAGTACTTTTAATCTCCCCCCACAGATCTGATTGGTTGGTCAGTACAGACCAACCAATCAAATCAATCAGGAAGGTGGCATGATGCCACCTCGTCATCAAGAGGGCGGTGGTGGAAGAAGTGGTGGGGGGGAGGATGAAGAAGGGGGAGGGACCACGAGGTATGATGGCTGTCAGCCATCTTGACACATTTGAAACTTTATATTGATCCAATCGGTCGGTCACTACTGACCGACCGATCGGATCGATCTGAGAGATGCTACCTGTCCCTACATGCTTCCTGTCCCTCCATGCTACCTTCCGACATGCGGCTGGGGGGGGGGGGGTTGGAGGTTGCACCATTAGGCACCACCCCCGGAAGACTCAGGGAAGATGGCGTGATGTCGCCATCTTCCCAGCACTGCACCTCGGCGGCAGCGATCGCCATCCGACATGTCGGTCTTTACAGACTGACAGATCGGATCGCTCTGGTGGGTGGCACGATGCCACCTATGCCGCCTGACAGAAGGAGGGGATCGGAGCTTCCACAAACCGCATCGATCCCCTCCTTCTTTGCTGTGAAGACGCTGATACAGCGTCTTTTAACTATTGCATTGCTGCAATCAGCTGGTCTGAATTGAAGACACAGTGATCATTACAAGCCATAACGTAATAGTACTGCATTTTGTGGGAACTTACCTCCCGCCATGTAGTACTATTACGCCAAATGTCGGGAAGGGGTTAAGTAACAAAGGGAGCATCTGCCTTGTATAAAGCAATCTTAGAAAAATGACCATCTTAATTAAATTTTTCCTGCCAAATAATGAGAGAGGGAGTTCCATCCACCTTTTTAAATTGTGCGCTATATTTTAGAACAACCCTGTGTAATTTAACCCTTAAACTTTTGTGGTGTCTCTGTCTAATCTAACCCCTAAATACCTAAAATTGTCCTTCGCAACTTTTATCCCCCAATCCTTATTCCAGGACAAATCCTCCCCCCTCTGTTTTGTGCATATTAATTTTGTACCCGGAAATATCCTCATATCTTTTTAACAAATTGATTATCTTGTGTGTATCACCCTGTACATTTCCTATAAATAACAAGTCATCAGCAAATAGTCATTTTAACTTCTTTACTACCCAACCGTATACCCATTACACTCTTATCATTATGAATCTTCCTAGCGAGTGGTTCTAAAGTTAAATTAAATAATAATGGTGAGAGGGGACAGCCTTGCCGTGTACCCCTCCCTAATGGAAATTGTTGTGACAAAACCCCCTGTGTTATTACTTGTGCTAGTGGCTTGCTATACATCATTTCAATAGCTTTATAAAAATAACCACCTATCCCCATCTTAAGCATAACTATCTTGAGCCAGGGCAAGACCACACTGTTGAATGCTTTTTCTGCATCGATTGCAATTATTGCTTTGTTTTTCTTTTCTGTTTTCTGACCCAGTCCAGTACCGCCATGACTGTGCGCACATTTCTTACTCCGTGACGACCCTTCACAAAGCCATTCTGGCAGAGGTGTATTAATACTGGGATCATTTCAGCTAGCCTATTTGCCAGGATTCCTGTGTATATTTTCATATCAGATATGGCCAGATATCTAATTACTTTAGTAACTTCATCTAGTTGTATAGGGAGTGATAGCTTTTCTTGTTGCTTGGGAGTTAATACTTTCAACTCCACATCATCTAAAAAGATGCCCATTTGCTGTTCATCCTCCCTCCTTTCTTTATATAATTTGTCATAATATTCTGCCATTATCTGGTTTATCCTGTTCCTGTCACTTGTCAGTTCTCCCTTACCGTCTCGAATTGCACCAATATAGTTTTATTTCCAATTACCAATCTTTCCTGCTTTATCAGATTAGAAAGCATTCTTCCTGTTTTGTTACCGTTATTAAACAGATTCCTTTCTTTAGCATATTCCTTAGGATATAAAGTTTTCATTCTTTTTCTTTTCATTAGGCGCATAAATATTATAGACAGGGGCGGACTGGGAATTTAAAATGGCCCTGGAAAAAACTGTAAAAGTGGCCCCGTTTTATGGGCGGAGTCAAAACAAGTGGGTGTGGTCAGATGTGGGTGGGGTTATAACAGACAAATTGTTGGTAGATGGCCTTAATACAAAACAAGAACATCTTTTGCTAGTAAGTGAATCTAATGTGCAAAGAATGTGACCGGTCGATCAGTAAATGATGCAAACACACGACCCGGTAAGCCTTATATACCTTTCTCCTATGTACAGTTATATAACTACTATAATACTACCCCTATGTGCAAGAATATAACTACTATAATACTGCCCCCTATGTACAAGAATATAACTACTATAATACTGCCCCCTATGTACAGGAATATAACTACTATAATACTGCCCCCTATGTATAGGGATATAACTACTATAATATAACTACTATGTACAGGAATATAATTACTATAATACTGTTCCCTATGTACAAGAATATAACTACTATAATACTGCCCCCCTATGTACAAGAATGTAACTACTATAATACTGCCCCCTATGTACAAGAATATAACTACTGTAATACTGCCCCCTATGTACAAGAATATAACTACTATAGTACTGCCCCTATGTACAAAAATATAACTACTTTAATACTGTCCCCTATGTACAAGAATATAACTACTATAATACTACATATATACACAGAAGCGAACATGCAGAAAATCAGTATTTATCATATACAGCTACAGAAAACACATGAGATCCTCACCTATTGCATCCAGTGACATCAGGTGACGTATCCTCGGATTGTTCTCGCTCCTCTTCTCCATCACCTTGTCTCTTCCTCCAGGTACACAGCATTCCTGAAGAGTTTACCACACAGACGTCTTATGTTCTGCACTTTCCTATTGTCCCTTCTTCTGCTACCACCAATACTGTGCCCCAAATACTGTAATAGAGCCCCCTACAATATTAGTACCACACAAATAGTGCCCCATAATGTAAGGATAATTTATTTCTTCTTTCTATCCTTTAACCTCCTTAACCCCCCACCCCAGTATTGATAGAGCTCCGACTATGACCCAGGTGTAATAATAATGGCCCCGGCCTTCCCCAGTCATAGAATTAATGCCCCCAGCCTGCTCCAGACACAGAATCAATGCCCCAGCCTACCCCAGACATAAATTGAATGGCCTTAGGCTGCCCCAGACATAAATTGAATGGCCCCAGCATTCCCCAGTCATAAAATTAATGCCCACAGCCTACCCCAGACATAGAATTTATGCCCCCAGCCCACCCCAGACATAGAATTAATGGCCCCAGCCTACCCCAGACATAGAATTAATGGCCCCAGCCTGCCCCAGACATAGAATTAATGGCCCCAGCCTGCCCCAGACATAGAATTAATGGCCCCAGCCTGCCCCAGACATAGAATTAATGGCCCCAGCCTGCCCCAGACATAGAATTAATGGCCCCAGCCTACCTCAGACATAGAATTAATGGCCCCAGCCTACCCCAGACATAGAATTAATGGCCCCAGCCTACCCCAGACATAGAATTAATGGCCCCAGCCTACCCCAGACATAGAATTAATGGCCCCAGCCTGCCCCAGACATAGAATTTATGGTCCCAGCCTGCCCCAGACGTAGAATTTATGGTCCCAGCCTACCCCAGACGTAGAATTTATGGTCCCAGCCTACCCCAGACGTAGAATTTATGGTCCCAGCCTACCCCAGACGTAGAATTAATGGCCCCAGCCTTCCCCACACATAGAATTAATGCCCCTGCCAACCCATGATATAGAATAATGCCCCCCAGACATAAAATGAATGCCCCCTGCCAGCCCCAGATATAGAACAATGCCCCCCCCGCCACAGACATATCATTAATGCCCCCTGCCAGCCCCAGATATACAATAATGCCCCCACCATATAATTAATGCCCCCTGCCAGTCCTAGATATAGAATAATGCCCCCTGCACGCCCCAGACATACAATTAATGCCCCCTGCCAGTCCTAGATATAGAATAATGCCCCCTGCCCGCCCCAGACATATAATTAATGCCCCCTGCCAGTCATAGGTATACAATAATGCCCCCCGACCCAGACATATATTTAATGCCCCCTGCCAGTCCTAAATATACAATAATGCCCCCGCCCCAGACATATAATTTATGCCCCCTGCCAGCGCTAATGCCCCCCTGCCAGCCCTAATGCCCCCCGCCCCAGACATATAATTAATGGCCCCCTCTGCCCCAGACATATAATGTATGCCCCCTACCAGCCCCAGATATAGATTAATGCCCCCCCCGCCCCAGACATATAATTTATGCCCCCTGCCAGCTCTAATGCCCCCCCCCGCCCCCGACATATAATAAATGCCCCCCCCTGCCCCAGACATATAATCTATGCCCCCTTGCCAGCCATTATGCAACCCCCCCGCCCCAGACATAATAATTGTCCCCAATCTATCATAAAAAAAAAAACAAAACATAATACTCCCCTCTTTGGCGCAGGTTTCTTCCCTCGGTCTTCAGCAGCTTGGTGTAGAGGCACGGGATAGTGATGTCACTGCTCCGCAACTCTTACACCAAACCGCAGAGCTACGGAGGGCCGGACAGCTGACTGCTGGTAAGTCAGTCTCCTCCACGCTACACAGGTCGCGCAATGACGTCAATTGCATATATACACAGACGCAGAAGAAGCGGTGCTGCGCTGCGTCTGTGTATAATCAATAGTACCTGCATCGAACGATCATACGATGCAGGTACTATAGATTAGATGAAAAGTTGTAGGGAGTACGGACTGGCTCCGGACCGGTCCAGGACCGACCGGCCCACCGGGAAAATTCCCGGTGGGTACAATGGCCAGTCCGCCCCTGATTATAGATCATAATAACATAGGACTCATATTTTAATAGAATTCTCATTGCTCTACCCTCAATAACGTATTCTACTGAAACAATCTCAGCCCTCAAATGTTTATTCACCAAAACTATCACCCCCTGTTTCCTTTTCCTTCCTCCTTGTCCTATTTCTAAATTTCTTTATCAACTAAATAGGTCTCCTGGAGTAGTACTATATCAGAATCTAATCTCTTTAGGTGGTTTAAAATGTTTTGCCTTTTAACTGGGGTTGTAATACCTCTCACATTCCACGATGTCACTTTTAACCCCTTAAGGACGCAGGGTATTTTCGCTCATTTCTCGCTCTTCATCTTCAAAAATCCATAACTTTTTTATTTTTCCGTGTACAGAGCTGTGTGAGGGCGTATTTTGTGCATAAAAAATTTAACTTTCCCATGATGTTATTTATTATTCCCTGCCATATAGTGGGAAGCCGGAAAAAATTCCAAATGTGGAAAAATGTAAAAAAAAACATTGTGGGCTCAGTTTTGACGACTTTCACTCTGCGCTCCAAGTAACACCTCTACTTTATTTTGTGGTTTGGTACGGTCGCGGTGATACCAAATTTATACAGGTTTTATTGCGTTTTAATACATTTTCAAAAATTAAACGAATGTGTACAAAAAAGAAAAAAAAAATTCGCCATTTTCTGACACATAATTTTTTCATACTTTGGTGTACAGAGCTGTGTGAGGTGTCATTTTTTGTGAAATGAGCCAATGTTTTAATTGCTACCATTTTGAGAACTGTGCGACATTTTGATCACTTTTCATTACATTTTTTATGTCATGTAAAAAAGGTGTAAAAGTCGCGTTTCGGACATTTGGGCGCCATTTCCCGTCTCGGAGGTTACCGGCGGCCGTAACCGTTTTTATATTTTGATAGATCGGGCATTCTGGCACGCGGTGATACCTAATGTGTCTGTGATTTTTACTGTTCATTATATTTTATATCAGTTCTAGGAAAAGGGGGATGATTTGAACTTTTAATATCCAAGCAGGCAACTGTGTCCTCTGCATTTGCACATCCCGAATAGGCTGTTCTGATGTGCTCTATGAGTCGAGGGGAGCCGTGTCCGGTCCTTACGGAGCTAATTTGTTCTCGGACCGGATATGCAAATGTCGAATCGTTTTCCCAATATAGAACCTACGGCAGGGACAAAATATATCATATACCACATACTGTGACTTACAATTAAAAAAATTTTCACTGTGTGGCAAACATCACCCATAGTCACTGTCTTTTTTCCTAGATTGTAATTGCAGTAATTACATTGGCCACATTTAAAGTTGCCATGTGGGACAAAGCGATCTAACCATGTGTTCTGGCTCGAGGAGAATCGACTATGCACTAGTTCACTTCTTAGTGTTCTGCTCTGTCTAAAGGAAATAAGTGGTCTAGTATTTGCTATCTATTTGCAATTCTGGGTCCATGGCCCGTAGGTGCCAGTTATTAAGTATAGCAGACCGAATGATGTTCTCTTGAGGACTATACCCAAAAGTAAAAGTAAACCTCTTTTGTTGTGTGTCTTTTTTCATTAAAGATGGTTTGGATCTATCTAACAGTTCTGATCATTTAGTTTTTATAATTCTAGTTGGAGCTTTTTTCAATACCTGTGAGGGATACCCTCTTTCTTTCAAGTGTGTTTCCAACTCATCCGCCTGGGAGTTGAAGGTGTCTTCTCTACTATTTATTCTGCGAAGTCGCAGAAGTTGACTGTACGGGACTCCATCCCTAGTGTGTACAGGGTGAAAACTTTTGTAGTGTAAAATGGAATTGGTGGCAGTTTTTTTCCTAAACCCCTCAGTGGAAATCCCTTCAGTACCGATAGTTACCATCACGTCTAAAAATTCTAATGATTCCCGACTGAATTTCGATGTGAACTTCAAGTTCATACTTATCTCACACTTATCTAGTGCAGTATAGGTATCTTGATCTAATAATTGGCGATGTGCTTCACGTACATAGTACTCCTGGTCCATAATCACGACGTTCCCCCCCTTGTCCGCAGGTTTTATAACTATCCCCTCAGTAGACTTCAGAATATTAACGTCTTTCTTTTCCCCAATAGGCAGATTGTCTTTTTTTGTAGGATATATTTGAGCTTGAGCATCCTTGAGTACTTGATTCTGAAAAATCTCAAGGGGGGTTCCTGCAGACAAGGGGGGGGGATCTAGACTTGATTCCTCCTCTAAAACCCTATTCAGATACACAACGAAATCTTCAAATTCCAATTCTGAACCTGCCCATACCAGAAAAATATCATTCACATATCTCGAAAAGGATTTAATATACTTGATGTATGGATTATTAATCGTGAAAATGTATTCTTCTTCAAAAACAGCTAAGAAGATGTTTGCTAGGGTGCAGGCAACTGGGGTCCTCATAGCCGTTCCTACTACGTGCAAGAACCATCTATTATTGAACTGGAAGGCGTTATGTGGAGGGAGTCGCAGACAAAATTAACGTACATTTCACTCTTATTTGTGGATCGTAATACCTTTCTAACTGCGAGAACCGCCATCTCCTGAGGAATGCGAGTGTATAAGCTTTCCACATCAATAGATGCTATACTATAGCCCTCTATCCATTCTATCTCTTCAATGTTTCTCAAGAAGGAGTTAGTATCCTTCAAGTACGAAGGAGCATCTTTAAGTAATGGGCGAAGCAGCGAATCTATGTATTTTGAGAGCGGCTCTGTCAGAGAACCAATTCCAGGCCACAATCGGGCAGGGGGGTTCCTGCAGACAAGGGGGGGGGGGAATCTAGACTTGATTCCTCCTCTAAAACCCTGTATCTCAATGGTGTCAATAACATCTATTTCATCCTCATTGAGTGCTAATAGCATTTCAAAAGTTTTCAAAGGACCTATAGTTGCAGGTATCTCACCCTCTTTTGCTATGGAAGGACGTTGTGGATTATTAATAAACCATTTATGCAAATTAATTTTTCTAATTGCTTTATATAGATCTATCTCAAAATCCACCTCATTGAAATTTTCAACTAGTGCATAATTTTCAACTAGTGCATAACTCGATAACAAATCTACACAGTCCTGTGACATGGTAACAGAGGACAAATTGATGACTCTTCCGTTTTCCATATCCCCATTTTTCTTATCCTTGTCTTTTTCTTTTTCTTTTCCTTTTTTTAGTCTTCTCAAGTTCTTCTATTACTGTTTCCTCCAAGACACTTTTTTCCGTTTTGCTGTTCTACTTCTCTTCCGATTTTCTGAGATTTTTCTCCCCTTTTTCTTATTGGGGCCTTTTTTCTGTATGGAAGTACTTTTTCTTGATTTTGTATTCCAAGTGAAGATTTGGTTGTTGTCATAATCTGCTTTATCGCGTAGAAATTTTTCCCGTTTTTTCTCTTTTGTTTCGATCTGAACTGTAGTGATCCTTTTCTCTAATTTCTTGAAAATAATTTGCAACTGAGATTCGTTTAATCTAGTTCTGGGTTTGATCTTAGCTTTACATAATTCAGTAACGATCTTCTCATATACCATCTCATTTCTTCTCATCACTAGTTGCATTAAATTCAGTGAGTGTTGATTAAATAACTTGTTCCATTCTTGAGCAAACACAAGATCAGACTGATATATTGCGGTTTCTTTGTAACATTTCAGTCCTCGAGGAACCCGATGGTTAGCTTGATATGATTTCAGGGATTCAATTGTCCAGAACAGACAGACCTCTTTTTCTATCATAAATACGGGTAAAGCTTTTATATACTCATACGACCTGTTCGACCGACTGTGTAGTGTGCCTTTAAATTCCTCTTGCTGCTTTTGATGTAGGAAAAAAACACAATTCACACGGGGCAGACCTTCAGAAATTAGCCATCTCTCTTCCTAGATCTTTAGCACCTTACTGCTGCACTTTGGCACCCGGCACGGCTGCCGCTCGAACCCAGCTATCGCAGGTCTCGTTTGTCTTCCACACGCTCCTAAAACATTCCATAAGTGGCTTCGCCATATACAGCACCCAGGGCTCTGCTCTCACCGCTGCTTCTCCTTGCACCCCCTGCAGCACTGCTCTCACCAGAGCTCAAGGAACAACAACGGGACAGTTGATCCACATACCGCTGTCTCAGCATCTCCCCCAGGTTTGCTTCGACCAGGACTCTGGAGTCCTGCTCCTTACAACCTCCAGAGCTTACATCAGCACGGCTGTGCAGTACGCTGCTGTTTGTGTCGCGGATACCTCACTGTCCTCCCGTGCCTCTCATCCAAGCCCCTCAGTGTCGGTGTCTCACTGCATCAGCAGCCGGCATTTTTTCCCCACTGATGTCGGGAGGGGGGAGTCTCACACGGAAGGCTCTTTAAGGCCCGGCAGGACTTCTTAAGACCCCAGCAAGACTTCATAAGGACTTTTTAAAGCCCGGGCAGGACTTCTTAAGGCCCAGGCAGGACTTCTTAAAGGAAACCTACCACTGCTCGCATGATGATTCATGCGAGCAGACCACCCGGTAGGCTATTTAATACTGATGCCGGCACATACTTTAGTAAAGCACGGCGATCTTTAGTTTAGCTAAAAAAAAGATTAACTTACATGTAAATAGCCCTCCGGTGCTACCCTACGTCATCTTCGGAAGAGCGATGGCTTCCGATCTTTAAATATTCCCGCCTCCTTCACTGTACCCGTCCTCCTTCAGGTGCCGAGAGCCGTGGCGTCACCAAGCTCTCGGCACCTATTGCGCATGTTCAGATACTAACTCCCGCAAAGCCGAGAGCTTGGTGACGTCACAGCTCTCGGCACCTGAAGGAGGACGGGTACAGTGAAGGAGGTGGGAATATTTAAAGATCGGAAGCCATCGCCCTTCCGAAGATGGCGTAGGGTAGCACCCGGAGGGCTATTTACATATGTAAGTTAATAGTTTTTTTAGCTAAACTAAAGATCGCCATGCCTAACTAAAGTATGTTCCGGCATCAGTATTAAATAGCCTACCGGGTGGTCTGATAAAATCATGCGGTAGGTTTCCTTTAAAACCTGGGAAGGACTTCTTAAGGCCCGGTCAGAACTTGTTGAGGCCCGGGCAAAGCTGCTTAAGGCCCGGTAAGGACTTTTAAAGGCCCAGTCAAGACTTCTTAAGGCCCAGGCAGGACTTCTTAAGGACTTCTTATTACCACGTCTTGTTAAGACCAGGGTAGGACTTCTCAAGGCCAGGGTAGAACTTTACAAGGCCCGAGCAAGACTTGTAAAGGACCGGGAAGGACTTTTTAAAGCCTGGCCAGGACTTCTTAAGGCCCGGGCAGGACTTCTTGAGAACTTCTTAAGCCCAAGACAGGAATTCTTAAGGACCACCCAAGACTTCTTAAGGACCGGGCCAGATAGGACCTGTTAAGGCCCGGGCAGGACTTCTTAAGGTCCCGGCAGGACTTACTAAGACTTGGGCAGTACTTCTTAAGGCCCCCAAGGACTTTTTAAAGCCCGGTCAGGACTTCTTAAGGCCCAGATAGGAGTTTTTAAGGCCCGGGCAGGGCTTCTTAAGGCTCGGCAGGACTTCCTAAGGACTCCTTAATGACCATGCAGGACTACTTAATGGACTTCATAAGGCCTAGGCAGGATTACTTATGCCACAGGCAGGACTTCTTAATGGACTTGGGTTGGACGTCTCAAGGCCCGGGTTGGACATTTTCATTGCTACCATTTTGAGGACTGTGCGACATTTGGATAATTTTTTGTTACATTTTTTATGTCGTGTTAAAAGGTGTAAAAGTCGCGTTTCGGACATTTGGTCGCCATTTCTCGTCTCGGAGGTCACCGCCGGTGTCACAGTCTCAGGGGAATAGTCCCTTAGGACTAAGTAAGTGGACTCCCTGGACCACCGCGGGAGATAACAACCTTAGCCACACCCGGAAGCGGAGTCTAAGTGAACTCCTGGTCTTCGCCAGAGTCACCAGGTCGCTCCGCGGGTGTGACCAGGCCCGCGGCGGCAGCCAAGGTAGGGACACGGTGACCACGGGAAGGCAGGAACACAGGAAGGCAGGCAGGCAGGACCACGGGAAGGCAGGCAGGACCCCCACAGGACACCAGGAACACGGGAACACCACAGAACACGGGAACCACCACAGGAACACGGGAACCACCACAGGAACATGGAAACACAGAGGCGTCAGGAAACGTTCAGGAGGCTTTCTCTCCAGTAGAATGACCTGAAGATCCGGCAGGGGATGCTGGGAGTCGCCAGGCTATATAGCAGTGATGGCAAACCTTTTAGAGACCGAGTGCCCAAACTTCAACAAAGACCCGCTTATTTATCGCAAAGTGCCAACACAGAAATGTAATTTGTGATTTATACTCCCTTTACTGTCACAGTTTTCATTGTTACAAGCACCCTGAGGCACCAATATAGCAGAAAATAGTCCCAGGTAGAGCTGTCACTTTAAAATACCTCTTTGCACAGCAAGTCCTAGGCTGTCTGGCACTGCAGGAAGTTACCTGGAGTCATCTCTGGTGATGGCCTGAGTGCCCATGGAAAGGGCTCCGAGTGCCACCTCTGGCACCAGTGCCATAGGTTAGCCATCACTGCTATATAGCCTAGCCAGGAATGCCAGAGCCAATAAGGAGGACGCTGGCCCTGCAAGGCTGGGAGAAGTCCGCGCGCCCCCTCTAGTGGCAGGAGCACGCTACTGCATGGAAGAAGCATGCGGCCTACACGCTGGGAGCAAGAGTGCAGGCCGGAGCCAGGAGAGGTAAGTGAGAGCTGGGGGAGCGGGGACCGCGGCAGCAGGCAGGGGTACACCCTCAATCCGTACCGAGGATCGTGGGTGTAACCGTGACAGCCGGTTATAACCGTTTTTATATTTTGATAGATCGGGCATTTTGGGAAGCAGCGATACCTAATGTGTTTGTGATTTATACTATTTATTATATTTTAAATCAGTTCTAGGGAAAGGGGGGGATTTGAACTTTTGATATTTTATAAATTTTTTACATTTTTTCTTTTTTCACAATTTTTTAGACCATCTAGGGTACATTAACCCAAGATGGTCCAATTGATCCTACCATATACTGCAATACAACTGTATTGCAGTATATGGCATTTCTGCACAGTATACGTTACCATGAGCCACTGGCTCATGGTAACGAATACTCAGAAACCAGATAGCCTTTGGTCTCACGAAGACCAGAGGCTACCAAGGCAATCGATCGCTGCCCCCCGTTTAAGTGCCGCCACATTTTAAGTGCTGCCTGCGACTTTGCTGGAGGCAAACAACAGGTGCAAGCACCGACCGTGGGTGTTAGCATTGGGTCTTTGAAGCGATATGTAGCAAAGCCCATCTCTGTATGAAGAGGGCTCAGTCCGTGAGCCCTCTTCATACACCCTTCGCAGCTCCATGGCGGATATATCTTAAGGCTCGGGCAGGACTTTTTAATTACTTCTTATGGAGTCCTGCATTATGGAGTCCTGCCCGGCCCTTATGGAGGACTTGTTAAGGCCGGCCAGGACTTCCTAAGAGCCGGGTAGGACTCCATAAGGGCCGGGCAAGACCTCTTAAGGCCCGGTCAGGACTTCTTAAGGACTTTTAAAGGTGCGGGCAGGATTTTTACAGGCCCTGGCGGGCCTTCTTAAGGCTCAGGCAGGGCTTCTTAAGGCCAGTACAGTACATCTTAAGTCCTGGTCAGGACTGCTTAAGGCCCAGGCAGGATTTTTTAAGGCCTGGGCAGGACTTCTTAAGGACTTCGTAAGGCCCGGGAAGGACTTCTTAAGGCCCGGGAAGGACTTCTTAAGGCCCGGGAAGGACTTCTTAAGGCCCGGTAAGAACTTGTTGAGGCCTGGGCAGGACTGCTTAATGCCGGTCAGGACTTCTTAAGGCCCGGAAGGACTTATTAAGGTCCAGCCAGGACTTCATATGGCCTGAGCAGGACTTCTAAAGGCCCAGACAGGAGCTCTTGAGGCCGGGTCAGGACTTGTTAAGATCTGGACAGAAGTACTTAAGGCCCAGGCAGGACTTCCTAAGGCCCAGGCAGGAATATTTAAGGCGGGGCAGGACTTGTTAAGGATTTCTTAAGGCCCGGACAAGACTACTTAAGGCCCGGGCAGGACTTCTTAAGGCCCAGGCAGGGCTTGTTAAGGCCCAGGCAGGGCTTGTTAAGGCCCAGGCAGGGCTTGTTAAGGCCCAGGCAGGGCTTGTTAAGGCCCAGGCAGGGCTTGTTAAGGCCCAGGCAGGACTTCTTAAGACTTGGGCAGTACTTCTTAGGGCCCGGGCAGGACTTTTTAAGGACTCCTTAAGGACTGTGCAGGACATGCCAAGGCCCGGGAAAGACTTGTTAAGTCCCAGGCAGGGCTTGTTAAAGCACTTACAAGACTTGCTATGGACCAGGCAGGTCTTGTTAAGGCCCAGGAAGGAATTGTTACGGCCCGGGCAGGACTAGTTAAGGCCCGGACAGGACTTATTGAAGCCCGGGAAGGACTTCTTAAGGACTACTTAATACTCAGGAAGGACTTCTTAAGGGCTCCTTAAGGCCCGGGCAGGACTTCTTAAGGATGGGAAGGACTTATTAAGGTCTGGACAGGAGTACTTAAGGCCCAGACAAGACTTCTTAAAGCCCAGGCAGGACTTCTTAAGACTTGGGCAGTACTCCTTTGGGCCCCGGCAGGACGTCTCAAGGCCCGGGAAGGCTTGTTAAGGCCCAGGCAGGACTTCTTAAGACTTGGGCAGTACTTCTTAGGGCCCGGACAGGACTACTTAAGGCCCGGGCAGGACTTCTTAAGGCCCGCGAAGGCTTGTTAAGGCTTGTTTTTTGTTTTTTTTTTTGAACTATGAGTGTTAAAATCTTGACATGGAATGTTAGAGGTCTTGGGGACTCCTTAAATAGAATAGCTATATTTGACTGTATACATAGACATTTGCCAGCCATCGTGGCCCTGACTGAGACAGATCTCACACAGGATACACTATGCAGAATTAAGCGTAATTGGATTGGTACACAGTATCATTCTTGTCACACATCATTTTCTAGAGGGGTTAGTATACTCGTACACCAAAGAATAGACCTCAAAATCTTGAAGGCCAGAGTGGACGAATATGGCCGATATATTTTTATCGATGGGATACTGGAGGGACTGCGCTGTGTTCTCTCTTTTGTGTATATCCCCCCGCCATATTCCTCGGATATTCTTTAACAATTGATGGTTTTCTTGGAAAAATGTCCTGACTGTCCAGTTCTGTTGTGTGGGGATTGTAATTGTGTGATGGAGGCAAATACAGACAGAATCTCAGGAGATCGAACGAGGAAGGTGGCAGGGACCTCCCCCTTGAAAACCATATGTGATTAGATAGGCTTAGTGGATGTATGGAGAAAGAAATATCAAAATAAAATTGTCTTCTCATGCTTTAACAATACGCATAAAACAATGTCTAGAATTGATTTGGCACTCTGTAGTAGTAGCTGTCTGGCATATATAACTAGAATGAGGTACGAGCCAAATAGTATATCTGACCACTACCTGCTGACAGTTGATATCGGGGTTCTAAAGGCCAAAGCTGGAATTACCATTCCATTCAGAGTCAATTCGCATAGGTTATCAATTCTGGATAACGATCAGGAGTTGATGGAGGAAATAAAGGAGTTTTGGGTAAGGAATAAGGAAGAGATGGATATTAGAGCTGCTTGGGACTCGTTAACCCCTAGGCGCACCACGACGTTATACTACGTCCCCGGGGCTAGATGCTTAGCGCACCAGGACGGAGTATAACGTCCAGCAAACTGAGCCGGTACCAGAAGCAGCAACTGTCAGCTGTCTATCACAGCTGACAGCCTGCGCTAACACCCGCGATCGGATCACCCGTGCCGCTTACCGGGGGAACCCCGAAGTCTGCCTAATGCTCCGGGGCTGCCCGATGTCCGAGACAGTCAGACCCCTTCCGGGTCTGACTGTAAACTGTCTGAGCATGCGCCTGCCTGCTCAGACAGTTTACACTGCTCTACAATGAAATAGTATTGTAGAGCAGTGTATTGAACTTGAATCAGCAATCAGAGCATTGCTGATTGAAGTTCAAGTAAGTATAAGTAAAAACATGTAAAAACACTAAAGTTAACACATTAGAATAAATAAAAAATTAATACATAAAAATATAAGCCCCTAAAATGACATTTTTCCATAAAAACACTTAATAAACTATTAAAAACACAAACACACAAAAAAGGCCACATATTTGGTATTGCCACGTCCTTAACAATCTGTATAATAAAACAGAATTGTAACTGGACCTGCACGGTAAACACGGGGGGAGGGGGGGAACACAAAAAACGTTCCGAAAAAAGATAATTTTTAATTAATACCTTTAAAAAAATGATCTAAAAAGTGATTTTGTCAGCCGAAAAATAAAAAAGTTATGCATATGAAAAGATGGTGATGCTAAAATGAACAAAATTTTCTCCAAATTAGTTTTTATATAGTAAAATTGAATAAAATACACAAAACCCCCACATATTTGGTATCGCTACATCCGTGACAATCTGCATAATAAAACAGAATCATTATTGGACCCGCAAAGTGAACCCCGTAAAAAACAACCTCAAAAAACTCTCCGAAAAAAAAGATGATTTTTAATCACCTTTAAAAAATGCTCTGAGTAGCACATTTGCCTTGCAGCACTGGCTTCCTGGGTTTGAATCCCACCCAGGTCAACATCTGCAAAGAGTTTGTATGTTCTCTCCGTGTTTGCGTGGGTTTCTTCCGGGTACTCCGGTTTCCTCCCACACTTCAAAACATACTGTTAGGTTGTTTAGATTGTGAGCCCCATGGGGACAGGGACCAATTTGACATGCCTGTGCAGCGCTGCGTAATCTGTGTGCGCTGTATAAATAAAGAATTATTATTATTATTAACACACTCTAAAATAAGACCACTAAAAAGAACAAATATTCTCACAAAAAAACCCTAACCAGATTTGTAAGCTGAAAAATAAAAAAGTTATGCATATAAAAGTCAGTGATGCTAAAATTTACATTTTTGCCTAATTACTTCTTATTCAGTGAAATGGGAAATGTGATTTTAAAAACCTATATAAATAAGGTCTTTTTGTAATCGTGGAGACCCATAGAATAAAAATAATACACTATTTTTACGGTATGGTAAACGGCCAAAAAAAATACAAAAAAGTTCCTAAAAAATTGATCATTTTCATTTCCTCCACCAACAAAGAGTTAATAAAATCTCACCAATTAGCTATAGATGCCCCAAAATTATGTACCAGAAAAGTGCATCTCATGTGGCAAAAAAATAAGCCCCTATAGGTCCACAATAAAAAAACTAGAAAAATTATAGCCTGTACAATGTGACAAAGCAAATCTGATTTGCATGGCGCCTCCTTCCCTTCTATGCCCGGCCGTGCGCCCATACAGCAGGTTACCACCACATATAGGGTATCGGTGTACTCGGTAGAAATTGGGTATCAAACTTTGTGGAACCTTTTTTCATTTTATCCATTACAAATGTTTAATTTTCCACCCAAAATGAATGTATTGTCAAAAAATATTACAATTTGTAGACCACACCTCCATTTTGTTTTAACCCCTATAAAACACCTAAAGGGTTAACAAACTTCTTAAAAATGGTTTTTCATACATTGAGGTGTGTAGTTTCCATAATGCGGTAATTTATGAGTCTAGCTATTATTTAGGCCTCTCACGGTCAATTAAAAGTTGAGCAGGTCCATCTAAATATTAGTTTTGGTGATTTTCCCAAAAATTTGAAAAATGGCACCCAAATTCTGAGCCTCATAACATTCTAGTAAAATAAGTGGAATCTTAAAAAACCATGCCAACATAAAGCAGACACTTGGGAAATGTAAGTTATGAATTTACTTGGGTGCTATGACTATCTGTATCAAAAGTAGGGAATTTAGAACTTTGAAAATAAAGATTTTTTCCGAATTTTTGCCAAATTTAGTTTCTCATAACTAAACACAAAAGATTTCATCCAAATTTTTAAACTAATTTGAAGTACAATGTGTCACGAGAAAACCCCTGGATATCTCATATATCTCCAAAGCTATAACCACTTATAGTGACACAGGGCAGATTTGAAAAATGGGGCCGCGTCCTTAAGGCCAAAAGAGCCTGAGTCCCGTAGGGGTTAAAGGCTTATATCCGAGGTTTCCTATATAATAAAATCCAATGGGTTAAAAAAATCTAAAAAGATACAAGAAGATATACATAAACAGCACATACAGAGATGTAGGGCAGAATTTACTTCTAATCCCTCAGATGATAACTTTGACAAGCTTAAAGGGGCTCATAAGGGGTACACAGATTTTTTTATTAGATAAAGCACACCATATAGCCCTATTTGCGGGCTTTAAAATATTTTATGAAGGTGGGAAATTCGGGAAGACGCTAGCTAAGATCATTAAAAGCCAAGAGGCTTTAATTCAGGAATTAGCGCCATTAGAACTAGAAGGGGTAGAATTACCAATGATCAATGTGAAATTGAAGGGGAATTTGTTAATTTTTTTTCTGAGTTATATGCTTCCCAAGTAAAGGCTGGTGAGGCAGATACTAGGGAATATATAGGAAGGACAGGCCTACCTCAAATATGACCCCAACAAAGGGAGAGCATGGATAAGCAAATATCTGAGGAAGAGTTGGGAGCTACACTAGACTCAATAGCGGGCAATACGGCCCCAGGATCGGACAGCTTGCCCTTTGAAATCTATCGTAGATGCAGAAAGACCCTACTGCCTATCCTTGCTAAAGTATTGAGCTGCTCCCTTCAGGAGGGTAGATTACCTGTCTCCATGAGAAACGCCATTATCACCCTAAAATTAAAAAGAAATAAAGATAAACTTGAGGTGGATTCATATCGCTCAATTTCACTCTTAAATACTGATGTCAAACTTTGTGCTAAGGTATTGGCATTGAGATTGAGGTTGGTACTGGCGGATATCATACACCCCGACCAGTCAGGCTTTATTCCAGGTTGGCATGCGGCCAACAACTTAGGCTGCATTCACATGACTGGTGCCCGCCGTACCGTAGCACGGCGGGCACACGGCAGCGTGCGGGGAGAGGAGGAGGGGGAGAGCGCTGCTCACCCCCGCCCCTCTCCATAGGGATATATGGCGCACGGCGTCGTATGCCCTGAAAAAATAGGACATGTCCTATTTTTTCACGGGGCACGGAGCAGTACGGTGCCGCACGTGTGCTGCACCGTACCGCTCCCGTAGGGCGCCACACGCCCATTGCCGTCTATGGGGGACGTATATCAGCCGTATATACGTCGGCCGTATATACGTCCCCCTTGCGGTCGTGTGAATGCAGCCTTAAGAAGGATATTCACAAGACCAGATGGGCCGGGGGGAGACCCGCTCCATCCTGTCAATAGATGCTGCTAAAGCATTCGACACGGTGGAGTGGATATTCCTCTGGGAAGCACTGAAAGGCTTTGGATTCGGGCATGAATTTATTAAACATATAAAACTGATGTATTCTGAACCGACAGCTAGAATTAGAGTGGGACGAGGCCTAACAGAAGAATTTAGGATAACAAGAGGGACAAGACAAGGTTGTCCAGTTTCTCCTATCTTATTTGTGTTGTTTTTGGAACCCTTAGCAATCAGATGCAGGAATAATCCAGTTGGGGATGTAGTGGCCCGAATGACAAACTACTATTATATGCCGATGACATTATGTTTACAATCGATCAGACGGAAAGGTCAGTCCGGACTATAATGGAGATAATCCAGGGTTTTAGTAGATTGTCAGGCTTAGAGGTCAACTGGTCACACCTCCTCCCGCTGGATAATTTTGTATTTAATAGTTTGGGGGATCTGAATGTATTATCAAGGTAGGGAAGTATAAAATATCTAGGAATTAAAGCGGCCACCAGCCCTAGTACTTATTTAGAAGATAACCTAGCCCCATTAATACAGCTAAATATTTCAGAATTATTGAGAGGCTAATGAATGATATCATTTGGGGAAGGTAAAGGGTAAGAATTAAGCTGGAAATTTTTTATAAACCAAAAGGTAAGCGGGGATGGTCAATGGCAAATCTTTTTCTATATTTTATATCAGCAATGGTGCAGTAGTTAGTGGGTGGTTGTGATGGAATAGTAATAATGGTTATAGCAAGGGTAGCGGGAATAAATACCAGTAATGGGTTAGTATTATTAGAGTCAGGTCGATTAGACCTTCCTATAGTTAGAGGTTTACCACTATGTCGTTGTTTTCAGAAGGTATGGAAATGGGTTAAAAAGAATTTCTCAATAACCACAAGCACAAAATTTGCACCATTATGGTGGAATCACAGTTTAAAAAAATTAGAGCACTTCCATGGTAGAGCGTTCTGGGAAAATAAAGGAATACAACTAATCTCACAAATATTTATAGATGGACGACTAATGTCATTCGAGTTAATAAAGGAAATATATGATATAAGTAATAAAAATTATTTTCACTACTTTCAGTTAGCTCACAGGATAAGAAGTTTAGGCGAGAATAAGATTCTAAAAGTAAGTAATTATAATATTATAGAATTTCTTGGGGGAATAACGGGGAAGAATAAATTACTATCCAAAATATATAAATTTATTATCAAGAATTTAAGTGAACTATGGCAGCATGTTAGGAAGAAAAAATGGGAAAGAGATATTGGGGTATTGAAATGAAATGAAATAGTGCAAGATAT
Source organism: Engystomops pustulosus (assembly GCF_040894005.1). Classification (NCBI taxonomy): domain Eukaryota; kingdom Metazoa; phylum Chordata; class Amphibia; order Anura; family Leptodactylidae; genus Engystomops; species Engystomops pustulosus. The sequence goes on along the minus strand of NC_092411.1, from coordinate 166,345,661 downwards.
TGTATGTGGTTTTCCACCACGTTCCCATGACGGCCCCCACCTGGAGGTTGCTCCTTATATCCTGTAGGGACAGGAAGTCACAAAAGTTTAAAAGGCTCCTCCCTAGCACCCCACACCAGTGTCTTCCTGTCCCTAGGGGATACAAGTCGCAAGAGTTTCCTCTCTGAGGAACACAAATTTGTAAGGTTCCTAGGAACCAGTCCGCTCCCACACTTTCTAAGTGCTGGGAAAAGACCTAAAACACCCCCGGTCCCCTGTACTCTTCCCTGCTAGGACCTATCCAGCGGTCCCGCGCTGGGTCCAGCAAGGGAAAAGAAGGATAGAGTACAGGGGCAGAAAAGTTACCTGCCGGGCCGGTGGCCAAAAGTTGGTCCTCCGCTCCGGGGAAGAGAGAAATTGGAAGTGGCATACCTCTTGAGAAATCTGTCGCACGGCCGATGCGCGTTCCGGCATTGGGTCTCAGTGTGGCGCTGAACTTCCGACGCATCGCGAGGAACTTCCGGTCCAGCGATTCCAGCAGTCCAGACATCCAATCAGGTAACACTTCCGGGTCTCTCCGGAGGGGTGGGGAGGAGCCCAGACATAAAACCGCCAAGCCTCAGGTATATGGCGCTGGTCTCAGACAAACACTAAATTGGCTCCAGCGTCTCCATCTTCCACATGGCAGATGAAGCGATTAACATGTTCCAGGTCCTGGTACCTGTAAGTACAAGCCCTGGGCTACCTCTCTGCTACATTTTCAGCTTATCTATGTATTAATTGCTGTTATTATGTGTACCTTCTCAGGGTAAGGATCAGAAAGAACCCAGAGAAAAGGAGCAAAGAGAGAGGGAAAAACCAACTAAAAAGCCTTCCAAACGTTGTGGGCTGTGTAATGCAAAATGGCAGAGGATTATAAAAAGAGTTTATGTCCAGACTGCTTAAATAAAATCCTCAAAGAGGAGAGATCTTCCTAAATAGATGAATTAAGATCAGTAATTAAAGAGGAAGTATCCTCATCTATTGCGGCCCACTTACCTGAACCTAAGAAAAAAACTAAATATATTCAAACATCCTCTTCTGAAGAGGATTCGGATTTTCCTTCAGGATCCTTTAGCGAAAAAGTAGAGGATGACCTTGAAGAAGCTCAACCTAGAGAACTAAATCAGGCAAAATATCTATTTTCCTCAGAGGAACTGGATAATTTATTAAAAGCATTAAAAAATACTCTAGATATCGAGGACGTGGTTGAACCATCCTCGGTTCAGTCTGAACTCTTCGGAGGACTTAAATATAAAAAGAAACGGGTCTTTCCAGTGGTAGACACATTAAAAGATCTAGTTCTAGAGGAGTGGAAGGCCCCAGAGAAGAGAATATCGGTCTCTAAAGAATTTCGCAATAGACTACTGTTTGAAGATAACGCCTTATGGGATTCTATACCTAAAATAGATGTTCAGGTCACCAAAGTGGTTAAAAAAACTGACCTTCCCTTTGAGGATATCGCACAGCTTAAAGACCCTCTAGATAGGAAGGCTGATGCCCTTTTGAAAAAAGCGTGGGAAGCATCTTCCTTAAACAAAAAAACAAACATTGCGTCCACTTCTGTAGCTAGAACCCTCTTTTTGTGGATCTCAGAATTAGAAAACCACCTTATAAATAAAACCCCTAGAGAATCTATCATAGAGTCTATGCCCCTCTTAAAATCCGCTACTGCATTCCTTGCCGATGCATCTGCTGAGGCTTTAAGATTCTCGGCTAAAGAAGCGGCCCTAACCAACTCAGTCCGTAGGTCATTATGGGTAAAACAGTGGGGCGGTGATGTTAAATCAAAGACCATGTTATGTGAAATTCCATTCCAGGGAGAATTCGTCTTTGGCAGCGAACTGGATTCTATCCTGGAAAAAGCTGCGGACAGAAAAAAGGGGTTTCCAGTTAACAAACCTTCCCCCAAAAGACCCTCTTTTTCCTTTAGCCCCTCTAGGGAAAATAAAACCCAATATAGGGGAAAGGGAAAGACTGGCAGGTGGAGCTATGCAAAAGGCGGCACAGGTCGCGGTTACCTCTTCAACCCCGACCAAAAACAAAAAAGACAATGACTTACAGAGTCCCTGGGTTCGGCAGATCATTCAATCAGGTTACAGGATAGAATTTCTCCATCCCCCCCCTTCCCCCCAAAAAACTTCCAAATTTCTCCCAAATTTACCAAGACTCAAAATCTTCAGTTATGGGCCAACATTCAGCAGCTGTGTCACATGAATGTGATTGTCCCGGTACAGAAGTCAGAGGAAGGGAAAGGATTCTACTCCCCTCTATTTTTAGTAAAAAAACGAACGGCACGTACCATTTAATTATAAAACTAAAAAAATTGAACAAATTTATAGTAACCAAACATTTCAAGATGGAGTCAATAAGATCTACAGTACCTTTCATAGGTCAAAATTTTTTCTATGTACAGATCTCAAAGACGCGTACTATCACGTCCCAATTTTCCAAAACCATCAGAAATATCTGAGGTTTGCGATTCAATCCCCTCAGGGGAAAATTCTTAATTTCCAGTTCAGGGCACTACCATTTGGAATTTCATCAGCTCCACGCATATTCACCAAGATAATGGTAGAAGTTGTAGCCTACTTGAGAATGAAAAATATTGCAATAGTACCCTACTTAGACGACCTGCTCTTAGTGGCCAGAACAGAAGCAGAAAGTCACCTACAGACATCTCTACTTCTCCTTCAGGATTTAGGCTGGGTAATAAACCAGGAGAAATCCAATTTTCTCCAGAAAAAACAAAGATATTTCTAGGGGGTAGTGCTGGACTCAGTGAAACAGAGTTCCTTTTTGCCACAAGAAAAGTGCAAAAAATTAAAACAAACTGTAAGTCTCTTTCAGGAGAAGATCTTTTGCAGCATCCGGGCAGCTCTAAGTCTACTGGGACTCCTGACCTCCTGTATCCAGTGCGTGGCCTGGGCGCAAAGTCACACGAGAATTATGCAGGCCTGGACGATCCGAATCTGGGACAAAAATCCACTACATCTAGATGGCAAGGTAAAAATCCCTTATCTAGTAAAACACTTGTTAAATTGGTGGAAAAATCCCCAAAATTTAAGGAAGGGGGTCTGGTGGAATCCCTCCCCGGTTCTCACAATACAGACAGACGCAAGCCTGAAAGGTTGGGGGGCAGTTCTCCCAGACCTACATCTTCAAGGACAATGGGACAATCTATCCCGCTCCATGTCCTCAAACTACAGAGAGCTGAAAGCGGTCTTAAAAACGCTAAAATCTTCGCACAAATCCATAGAAGGTCAACATATCAAAATCTTCTCCGACAATACGACTACGGTCGCTTACCTTCGCAGGCAAGGGGGAACGAAATCAAAGAGCCTGACGAATCTATGTTGTCAAATTTTCAGATGGGCAGAATCTTACCTCCTCTCCCTCTCAGCAATCCACTTAAAGGGGATAGGGAATACAAAAGCAGATTTTTTGAGCAGAGTCACACTGGACCCAAACGAATGGTCTCTACATCCAGAAACCTCTTTGGAGATTTGCCACCTGTGGGGAACTCCAACTCTGGATCTGTTTGCCACCTTTCAAAACAAAAAGGCGACCCTATTTTTCTCTCTGGACCCCAGGGGCTCTCCATCAGGCCTAGATGCTCTCAGCCAGTCATGGGGAACAGGTCTAGTCTATGCCTTCCCCCCTATATCTTTGATTCCAAAAGTGCTACAGAAGCTGAGATCCGAAAAGATTTTACTAATATTCATTGCTCCGTTCTGGCCGAAAAGGAGCTGGTTCCCGGCTGTTCAAAGACTGTCAATAGACAATCCATATCATCTTCCCTACCGTCAGGACCTTCTCACACAGGGACCATTACATCATCAAAACCTAAAACAGTTAAAACTGACAGCCTGGATCCTGAGAGGTCGTTCTTAACAGCCCGAGGACTCTCTAGTGAGGTGATCAGCACCATGAAAGCAAGCAGGAAACCAGTAACAAATGCCATCTATCAAAAGATCTCGGAAAAAATTCTGCTCCTGGTGCGGAGACCGTCCTCCCTCGCAGGGAACCCCAAACCTAGCTCAAGTGTTAGCCTTCTTACAGTCAGGGTTCTCCTTGGGTCTTAGGCCAAGCACACTCAAGGTCCAGATTTCTGCACTTAGTGTTTTTCTTGATTTTCCCCTGGCCAACCACCAGTGGGTCAAAAGATTTATCAAGGGGTGTTCCCGTATTAGACCTTACGTTAAAAACCAAACTCCCCCTTGGGATCTTTCCATAGTGTTAGACCATCTTACAGGGCCCTCCTTTGAACCTCCAGAGGCAAAAAACATAAAAAACCTTACACTAAAAACAGCCTTTCTTATAGCCATCACTACAGCTCGTAGATTAGGAGAAATTCAGGCCCTTTCATGTAAAGATCCCTTCTTAAGAGTCCTAGAAGATAGAATAGTCCTTAAACTAGACCCCTTATTTCTCCCAAAAGTGGTCTCTAACTTCCATCGCAAACAAGAAATTATTCTTCCCTCTTTCTACCCTAACCCTAAAACAGACAGTGAAAAGAGATGGCACACCTTAGATGTTAGGAGGACTGTGCTTCTGTATCTGGAAGCTACACAAAGTTGGAGGAAAGATTCTAACCTATTAATAAATTTTGGGGGAAAAAACAAAGGCTGTAAAGCCTCTAAAGCAACACTAGCCAGGTGGATCTACCATCATACTTTGTTATAAATCAGCCAACACTTCCCTACCAGAAAGTATTAAAGCTCATTCTACCAGAGCCATGGCAACTTCATGGGCAGAAAAAAGAGGCGTATCCTTAGACCAGATCTGCCGTGCAGCCACGTGGTCAAGCTCCTCAACATTTGCAAAGCACTACCGCTTGGACATTGCCTCTCAGAGCGATCTGTTGTTTGGCAGAAAGATTCTCCAGGCAGTGGTCCCTCCCAAATAATGGGTAATCTGGTAAGTCTCCAGGTGGGGGCCGTCATGGGAACGTGGTGGAAAAGATGGAATTAGTCTTACCGGTAATTCGGTTTCCACTAGTAACCATGACGGCCCCCCATTATTTCCCTCCCTTCCTTCCTTCTTGGTAACGGGTCCAAAGGTGTATGCACTTACATCCTTCCAGGTGGTACTTTGGTAGACACTGGTGTGGGGTGCTAGGGAGGAGCCTTTTAAACTTTTGTGACTTCCTGTCCCTACAGGATATAAGGAGCAACCTCCAGGTGGGGGCCGTCATGGTTACTAGTGGAAACCGAATTACCGGTAAGACTAATTCCATCTTTTTTCTTTAATGTCTTGTTCTGATTAAATGAAAATTTAATAAAGAGATATTTAAAAAAAAAAAAAAAAAGACAGGGTAATCGGGGTATCAATCTCCACCACCTTCACAATCTACACAAAATCCACACCCACTACTGAAGTCTGCCCCAATAATACATATGAGATACATATGATACCTACATACATTAGTGGAACTTGGGATTCCCAGCCATTTTTCCATACTTGTACTTGCCAAGCCTTAAGCTGGTATTCCCAGCCAGTCTCCCATGCTGGACCTTGCCAAGCCTTATTGCAGCTTATTGCTGCTGCGATCTGATGAGAGCAGGGACTTTCCGCTTAGATTGGCCGTTGATCAGGTGATTAATTCCCATCTTCTTTTACCATCTCATGTTGAACCTAACACAGTTTTCAGGTTCAAAAAGGTCAACGGAACTTGGGATTCCCAGCCAGTTTCCCATGCTGGTACTTGCCAAGCCTTAACCCCTTAACGACGTGGCCTTTTTTAGTTTTTTCACTTCCTTTTTTCACTCACCACCTTCAAAAATCTGTAACTTTTTTTTTTTCCACATAAAGAGCTGTGTGTGGGCTTATTTTCTGCGAAACAAACTGCCCTTCATAGTGACGGCATTGAATGTTACCTGCCGTGTACTGGGAAGTGGTAAAAAATTCCAAATGCAGTGAAAATGGTGAAAAAAAACACTTTTGCAACGTTTTCTTGTGGGCTTGGATTTTACAGCTTTCACTGTGCGCCACAAATGACATGTCTACTTTATTCTCTCGGTCAGTAAGATTACGGGGATAACAAATTTGTATAGGTTTTATAATGTTTTCATACATTTACAAAAATTAAAACCTCCTGTACAAATTTTTTTTTTTATTTTGTCATCTTTTGGCGCCAATAACTTTTTCATACTTTGGTGTACGGAGCTGTGGGTGGTGTCATTTTTTGCGACTTTAGATGGCTATAATTTTTAGGACTGTACAACCTTTCAATCACTTTTTATAAAATGTTTTATATTTTTCAAAATGGCAAAAAAGTGCCATTTTGGACTTTGGGTACTATTTTCCAGTAGGGGTTAAACGCAGTGAAAAACCATTATTATATTTTTTTATAGATCGGGTTATTTTCGGATGCATCGATACCTAATGTGTCTATGATTTTTACTGTTTATTAATATTTATATCAGTTCTAGGGAAAGGAAGGTGATTAGAATTTTTTATTTTCACTTTTACTATTTTTCAGACTCCCTAGGGTACTTTAACCCTAGGTTGTCTGATCGATTCTATCATATACTGCCATACTGCAGTATGGCAGTATATGGGGATTTTCCTCCTCATTCATTACAATGTGCAATTAGCACATTGTAATGAATGGGTTAAAACGAGACAGCTTTGGGCCTAAAAATGTTTTTAGCAATGTTTAATGTATTCCAATACTCACTGTCATTTGCAAGTGCAAAGCCCATCCCTGTATACCTCATAGAGCACCGGATATGACCTATGGGTTTGGGGGTGTGCTCTTGCCTGCTGGCAGGGCTTTTAAAAGTTTGTATGCCGTGTATCCAAAATTATGTCATGAGTAAGGGCGGTTCTCCGCTTGAAACGCGTTGACGTTTATGTACAGTTTCATGGAGTGGTTATGATGTAACCTGAATAAAATTTATTGTTGTTGTGGAACCTGGCTGGACCGTAAATATTGTTCTAGGTTACAATAAACACAGTTAACCCAATCAATATTTTGCTCATAGCTTTCTGGGGAATAATGGACTCTAGACCTGCCCATATCTGATTGTGGGCCTTGTGCTCATCTGGAACCCCCCTTGGTGCTCAAACTGTATTTATATAAATGTTGTCATCTAGGTGCTTCTCTCAGACCTCCAGAATCCTTTGGGATTCTCTACCTTTACTTTATGTGTCTGATCAATATTCTCCTTGGGTATCACGAGGAAGGAATGTACAAATGTTATCACAGTACACTCACCTTCCCAGCCTCTAGGCTTGACCTGCCTCTCCTATCCCCACAAATCCTCATCAGACACTGCTAATACAGGGTTACCTGTGCTGTCAATGTTAAAGAAGGTCATTGTCTTGTTCCACTGAAGCGTAGGTAAAGTCTCCTACCTGGGGGCATCCTGGTCAGCCCTATAGATACAGTGATAGTCATGGTTTGGGTGTCCCTGAGCAGACAGTCAGTCAGAAGAGACCAGCTAGCTGAAAGAATAAGTAAGTTTGCAATAGAAAGCGTGGAAGCATGCTGGCTTCCCATTAGCTCACAGATGTGGCGCTGTTCAGCAGGACTTGGAAAGGACCGTCGTATCGAGGCTCCAGACTCTCTCTCTGGTGTGTCTCTTTACTACCACGTACTCTCCGGGCTTCAGGTTATGCGTCCTGAGGTCTCTGTTTGGATCTGAAAAAGGAATCAGAAACAATTTAGCAGACCTTTTCCATGGCCTGGCTCAGCTGTGTGGCATATTCCACCTGGTTTCCTGCCATCAGCTATAGGGTCTATAGAAAGTAGAGGCCTAGTCTGGGTGCACTTCAAAGGGGGACAACCCCATCTTTCTGTTGAAGTTGGTCCTAACTGAATAGAGGGCAGCAGGGAGGCACTCGCGCCATGGTTTCTCTGTTACTTCAATGGCCTCCTGGATCTCTAACTTAAGAGTGCCGTTTAGTCTCTCAATCCCACCACTAACTTGGGAAGGGTAAGGGGTGTGTAGGGCCTGTTCTACACCCGGGAGGGACAAGGTTTAAGGTCTTTACCTGTCCAGTGAAGTGGGTTCTGCGATGGTCTCTGGAAGTCCAAACCTGCAGAAAAATCTCAAACACCAACTTCTTGACTTCAGCTCTGGCAGTAGCCTTGGTCATGGGAAAAGCTTCTGGGCACCCTGGAAAGAGATTGATGCACACAAGCACGTATTCCTATGTACCACTTTTTGGTAGCTGGATAAAATCCATCTGCAGTCTTTGGAAGGGGTACAGCGGCTTGGGTGTCACCTTCTGGGGGGTCTTTACCACCGTACCCGAGGATGTGGTAGGTACAAACTATACAGGCTTTCACTAGTCTAGTGACAGAGGTAGTAACGCCGAGGGCAAACCACTTGCAGTTTATGAGCACTAGCATGGCCATTTTGGATATGTGTGTGTGTCTGTGGGCTACTTGACTTACTGTCGGGTGAAGGGCACTGGGCAGGCACACTCTCTCTCCCAGTATCCAGGTCCCATCGGCATCTGGGCTCCAGCTTTCCTCCACACTTCCTTCACTTCTGATGACACTTGGGCCACTAGGGACTGGAACACCTACTTCTGAGCAAACTTTTTAGCTCAGAACTCACCGCTGAGACTTCAGGACAGTCTCTGGGTTCCATCTGTGCAGCTGCCTGTCAGCCACATATTTGCCCTTAGCTTGTGGGGTTACCAAATTTTGTGTGCTTTTACTTTTACTATTCCCACCTCTTGTGGAAGTAAGAGAGCATCCATGAGCTCTTTAATTAGTGTGCCATGCTTAGAAGGGGGTCCCTGCAGAGGTGAGGAAATCTCTAGCCTAGATACTCAGTGCAAAATAAAACAAAAGTTTTATCCAGTGGGATGTGCCTAGGGCAGGGGCAGACAGGATTTGCCAGCTTAAGGCTATGGAATGCATCAGTTGCCTCCTGACTAAGGGCAAATGGGGAAGAGGCAATGCAGTCATCAAGGGGCGGCATCAGGCTGTAGACAGCAGACTTTATTCCAGGCCTGCAGTAGCTGGCCTGTCCTAGAAACATGTGAAGAGGCTTAAGGCCTCAGGACAGGGGCATATTCTGGACTGCCAGCTTTCTTTCCTCTGTCAGGTATCTGCCTGTGGCTGAGAACCAGTGGCCTAGGAAAACCACCTTCTCCTGGCAGTACTGGAGTTTGTCTTTGGAAACTTTGCAACCCTTCTGGAACAGAAGACATATAATGTCAATAAATGCATTCTTGCAAACCTGCAAAATGGAGGCACAGAAACAGTAGGTCATCTGCATACTGTAGAAGAACATCATCCAGTAAGAGGCTAGTCTGCCAGTTTCCCATGTGGCTGGGGGAGTTTTGCCCCCCTTGTGGGAATCTGCATCAGTTATACTGGAATACTGAACTGGTAAGGGCAAATATGTACTGGTAATCTTCATGTAGGGGCACAGAGAGGAAAACATTTGCCAAACCAATAACAGTGTCAGTACCTATCCAGCAAATCGCGCAACTACAACCAGGCTTGGCGCTAGCTGTCAGACTAGGTAGGTGGTGGCGAACTCACCCTGCGATGTCCCTGCAGGCTAAGGCCCTGCCTAAAGCAGATAAACCGCCCTGGTAAGGGTGAACCCACTATCAGGAACCTAACTGACGGCCCCTGAGTGACCCTACAAAATGAAGGGGAAAACCTACTTCGTCTGGCAGCTGCTGGATGGTGGAGAGGACAGGTAACCAGAATACCGATATAGGTCAGTGTTCACACTGGTAACAGAAACCGACAGAAGACAGACAGGAAGGTGGGGACCGATATATCAGAAGAATATTAGTTTATGAATGTTTTTTCTTTCTTTCCTTCTAATTGTATATCTCCTGCCAGGTGTGCACCACCAAAGTTACGTATGTTTTAATCTTAGGGGAGAGGGAAAGTGTAGGAGAAGTGGCAGTAAAATGTAACTTTTATTAATTATAATTAAAAGTAGATAATAATTGTGAACGAATTTTAACAAATAGGGAAAGTTCAAGGGATGTTTTCCCCTTCCATGCAGAGACTGACCCCTATAAATTGACTTGCATGGATTCCCTTAAATTGAGGGATTTATTTGAAGGTATCGTGATCCAACTTGGAGGATATTATTAATTGTGTGATATCCAGTGTTGATTATATTTACACTTTGTTTCTCATTCACAGTGTAACAATGTTGCGACTTGTTAGTTTCACAGCCTCTTATTGTGGATACTTAGTCTGTTGTTTTGCAACAGTGTTTGTTATAAACCAGGCATGCAGAGACTATTGTCCTGCACACACCATGTATGACAATTGCAGCGTCCGGTGCTATATTAGTGTGGCATCAATCCCAATTGTTTTGGGAACGATGTTCACACAGCTAGTTTTGCTGCTCCGCTACTGCTGCGTCCCCACAGACAGTCAGTGTAGCAGGGGATTGCTGCGTTGATGTTATACTAAACCAGCAGCGCTATCTCACTCTTTCTGTGAGTGTCAGATCGCTGTGTGCGATCGCGGCTTAGCTGTTTCTCTCCTGCTGCTCAATATCATTATCTGACACTGGAATCACTCGCTATTTCTGTGAGTGCCAGGTCGCTGTGTGCGATCGCAGCTTAACTATTTCTCTCCTGCTGCTCGTATATCATTATCTGACACTGGATTCTCTCACTGCATTTCCCTCTTAGCATATGTTGAACTTTCCCTAGTAATACCCTACGGCCGTTTCGCCGCCACATTGAAGATGGTTTCCAGATGAAGCCGCAATATGGCGGCGAAACGACTGTGAATGAGGAACAAAGTGTAAATATAATCAACACTGGATATCACACCATTAATAATATCCTCCAAGTTGGATCACGATACCCTCAAATAAATCCCTCAATTTAAGGGAATCCATGCAAGTCAATTTATAGGGGTCAGTCTCTGCATGGAAGGGGAAAACATCCCTTGAACATTCCCTATTTGTTAAAATTCGTTCACAATTATTATCTACTTTTAATTATAATTAATAAAAGTTACATTTTACTGCCACTTCTCCTACACTTTCCCTCTCCCCTAAGATTAAAACAGACAGGAAGGTGGGGTCACACTAGCAGATAAACGGTACTGAGGGACAAACAACAGATACAAATAGACAAGCAGAGTCAAACAAACCGGGTCAAAACCAAGAGCAAAGGTACTGAATCGTATAGCAAATAGAATGGTCAGTAGGCAAAGCAGAAGTTAATACACAGAATAGCAAGAAACACAATGGCAAGAGCACTAGATACACAGACTGCAATAACCAGCACCAAATGAAGGGGCTGAGCAGAATATAAGGCAGTAATGCACACTACTTCCAGCATTGACTGGCTCAGCCGTCCATCACTCAAACCGCAGCTGCAGGCAAAATGATTACAGGGACACACTCAGCTTTCCCAGAATCAGAAATGCAGCTTGAGCTGGTCTCGTCCGGGATCGAAACTTTTGTCAGTCTTACTTTGGCGTGTTCTGTGAAACTACCGACCCTGGTCTTTGTTCTTCCTGTACGTCAATCTGTCAGAGTCTTATCCATCCCTCTGTATGCAAATCTGGCAGAGTTGTCTCTAGTCTGTTAACACCTTTGGTAACAACACGAACAACAATATGAAACTCGAACAACAATATGAAAGTTAAAGAAATAAAGAAGCCAGAAAACTTAGAAAACTAGCTATAATGTAATTTAACTACCCCTCAAAAAAATGCTTTATGAAAAAGCACTAATCTATAAAAGAAAATTAATCGCAATCTACCTGTGATGATGCCTGGCACTTGCAATCTGGACTAAGCCAAAACAGCCTTTAGCGTAGGAAAGCAGTGAGGCAAGGGCTCACTCACCTAGGATATGATTTCCTCCACCAAGGTACTGCACCTCCCGGCCAGTCTTCAGATCAAGATTCAGGATCTCGTACGGAGCCTCTAAAATGTTAAAGTAATAAGCAGTTCAATATCAACCAGGCAGAGAGTTATTAATAAAATAATAAAACGGACGAAATAACATAGACACAGACAAATATAGCTGTATCCACGGAGATCTACCAGATGATCTGCGTGCAGTTTATTTTATAACTTTTTATAAGGTAGGAGGATTTATACCATTTGCGTAAGTAACTCATGACAATATAATTAATGATATATAAAAAAATGTGTAAAAGAATGAGAAAAAGGATAAAACATATGTGTTTCCCTTTAGACATTTATACAGATTTCATCATATTGTTTATGAAAACTTGGATTATACCTCTCCAAGTATAATCCTCCGCATCCATCCAACATCCAAGCCAAAGGCCAACTATTGTGCAATCATTGTGCAAAAACACAATTATATTCCTGTATCCCATATTAGTGTTTACAAAGTTCATAGAAGCATGAAGTGAAGAATCAGATAAGTAAATTAGTTTAACCAAGTACAAAACAGATGTACACTACACTGTCAGGTCATCCCCCATGTGTCCGAAAACTGTAAACAGTTCCCGTGGAACACCTCTATTACCGTCTAAGTCTTCGCTTTATCTCATCTGGACACACAGGACTCTCCTTTCACCATCTCCAGCCTAGTGTTCTGTGCTTTCTATAAAGTTCTGGCTAGACTCCAACGTCTCAAACATAAGTCAGGTACACTTTTGTTGGTTTTTTAGTCATAAAGGAATAAAAGTCAGTCATAGGCTCTATAATACAGTTGGGGGGCTCGTTCTTGCTTAGTCTGTTCATGGGGTACACAGGAGGACATCACATCATACTGTATTTTTGTATCACAAGCAAGTTCCTTGAAGTGTTTTAGGCTGCCAGCTCTGTCCTAAGCACAGAAAAGATCGCTTTCTTTGCACTTCAAGGACAGTTCTCACAGACACAGATAAGGCAGCTCAGGCAGAGCCCAGCTGCATAGCTGCCCCCATGATCTGACCCTAGTTAACTCTTTAAACTCCAGAAAGCAGGTAAAGACATTGCAACACTTTTTATAGGAATTTTTCTGCAATTGTCAGGATCAAATAAGTTTTAATTAGACCTTACCCAAATAAACAACATCCCACACTCCAAGATCCTTAGCAAAAGTCTGAAATTGGTGAAATATCACCTTAAGCCGGCATTTATTTCAGACATTTGCCTAGAATCCTGAAGGGTGCTCAGCAACCCACAACCAGCCTTTATGGCTGCCAACAGAGTAGAGTCATAGGCAATATTAACTTTCAGGGACTTGAAGGGAATACAACTTTCTTAAGATGGCCGCCACTGAAGGATGAAAGAGCGTGTCATCTTCTCTAACCACCAGAAACAGGGGTGGAGTCTGAATTTCCATCTTTCCCTCCCGAAAAAATTAAATTAATATCTCTTTTTCTCAAATTCTCTCCATATCAAAAACTTTGAAATGTCCCTTATCGCCTGTCTCTTTCTTAATGAGCACTCTGAAGGATTTTTGTCACTCTGTCCTGGTCCGTCCGTCAAAGCCAGAGGCTCTAAGTGTCTGTTTGCAAACCTGATAAAGTTTTCTCACTTGTACAATCATCAGATCCCCTAACACATCCTAAAACTTTCAAACCTTTACTATTACTTTTCTTTTTAGCACATGCTAACAGCCCTTCTGTTCCATCATATCAACTTGCACTTTTCCAACAGTCCTACTTAACTCAACAACCTTCTGTCTACCTACATGTTTCCCTTCTCTGCACTGCACAGCGCGCCAGTGGTTCCCTCCAGGAGGACGTCCCTTCTCTTCCGAGACCGTAGAATTTATCCGGAGATCCTAACTGTGCAGCTACTCACGGCTTAAGGGCTGACCTTCAAGCTCCCAGATCACCAGTTACCGAGGCTTAGCTCACTGCATGTCAGTTAGAGGTTTATCAGAAGGTCCCTGCTTAAGTCTCTCTCTAGGGTCTCTCTCTCTCCATTCCTCTCATTATCTTGTGTCTTGTGGGACCTTGGAACATCCTCTGTTCAGCTCAGCAAAGTGTTACACAGCAGCCAAGGCACAGAAGTGTCTAACAATTCAGACCCCGCGCAGGACACCAGGTGGCTATACATATATACATATTTACCCTCCAATCCCAGCTGTCTACAGTCACAGGTATCACCACCCCTCGAGTCATAGGCAAGTCACAGGTAAACATATGTAATCTGAAACTTACCGTGATAGTGGGTTGATCAGTCCCCTTTGGGAAATGGTGACCCCCGAGGCTACAAAACAGTGCTGGAACGAGGGGGCTTCCTGGTTCTGATTGCGAATTCATCTCAGCAGTGCCTCCAAATGTTGGGGAAGGATTTAAGATTATCCTCTTTTAGTGTGCGTTGGCTGCGTGTTTCTAATTAATTAGCATGTGTGCATGTGTGCGTAAAGAATAATTCAGACAAATTGCTGATTTAAATATCACTCATGCAATCATTGCCTGTGGCAAATCTGCACTGCGTGAACTTTATTTGCAAAACTATATAGAAATTAGGAAAGAAGCAGAAGGGGGCGGAGAATTCCCAGCTCATGTAGTCTCATGTTTGGAGAACTTCCTTGCTGTCGCATATTGACGTCAGGATAATGCATTCCTTAGCTTCAAGACTTTTATGTCTTGGCACCATCATGAGTTCATTGTTTCTATTACAGTACATTTTAGGAATATAAGAAAATTAAAATGACAGGATTTGAGCTATCAGCTAGGTTTACCTTAACATTCCCAGCCAGTCTCCCATGCTGGACCTTGCCAAGCTGTAAGATGCGTTGCTGCTGCGACCTGACAAGAGCAGGAACATTCAGCTAAGAATAGCCGTTGATGACAGGTTCTTCATTCCCACCTTCTTTTGTCATCTCAGGGAGAACCTAACACCGTTTTCCGATTCAAAAATGTCAACGGAATTTGGGATTCCCAGCCAGTCTCCCATGCTGGTACTTGCCAAGCCGTAAGCTGCATTGCTGCGGCAATTTGACGAGAGCAGGCACATTCAGCTAAGAATGGCCATTGACAACAGGTCTTTAATTCCCACATTCATTTACTATCTCAAGGAAAACCTAATACAGTTTTCAGGTTCAAAAAGGTCACCAGAACTTGGGATTCCCAGCCAGTTCCCATGCTGGTACTCGCCAAGCCTTAAGCTGCATTGATGCTACGATCTGACAAAAGAAGGCACATTCAGCATATAATGGCTGTGGACGACAGTTGCTTAATTCCAACCTTCTTTTACTATCTCTTGGAGAACCTAATGCAGTTTTAAGGTTCAAAAAGATCAACAGAACTTGGGATTCCCAGCCAGTCTCTCATGGTGGTATTTGCCAAGCCTTAAGCTGCATTGCTGCTGCAATTTGACAAGAGTAATCACATGCAGCTAAGAATGGCCTTTGACATCAAGTGCATAATTTGTACCTTCTTTCAATCTCTCATGGAGAACCTAATACAGTTTTCTGGTTCACAAAGATCAATGGAACATGGGATTCCCAGCCAGTTTCCCATGCTGGTACTGCCAAGTCTTAAGCTGCATTGCTGCTGCGATCTGACCAGAGCAGGGACATTCAGCTTAGAATGGCTGTTGACGACAGGTTCTTCATTCCCACCTTCTGTTGCCATCTCATGGAGAACCTAACACAGTTTTCAGGTTCAAAAAGGTCACAAGAACTTAGGCTTCCCAGCCAGTCTCCCATGCTGGTACTGTCATTGCTGCTGTGATCTGACCAGAGGAGGCGCATTCAGATTAGAATGGCTATTGACGACAGGTGCTTAATTCCCACCTTTTTTTACTCTCTCATGGAGAACATAACACAGTTTTCAGGTTAAAAAACATCAGTGGAATTTGGGATTTCCAGCCAGTCTACCATACCTGTATTTGCCAAGCCTTGAGCTACATTGCTGATGCAATCTGACAAGAGCTTAGAATGTCAGTTGATGACAGGTGCTTTATTTCCACCTTACTTTACTATCTCATGGAGAACCTAACACAGTTTTGAGGCTTAAAAAACTCAATGGAATATGGGATTCACATCCAGTCTCCCATGCTGGACCTTGCCAAGCCTTATACTGCATTGCTGCTGCGATCTTATGAGAGCAGGGACATTCAGCTTAGAATGGCCATTGATCAGGTGATTAATTCCTACCTTCTTATACCATCTCATGTTGAACCTAACGCAGTTTTCAAATACAAAATAGGTGAATGACCGTATTAAAACTTAACTTTTAATTTAACAATAACAAAAGATAAAAAATATAGGTATAGTTTGGTTCTAAAATTATAGTCCCCAAGGGAGCAATTCTAAGTGGTCTGGAAAATGATAATGCAGAGAAGTGCGTGTATGGTAAAGGACGCTGTTAGTTTAGTTTGAATACTACTCAGCATACATATTAATATGGTCGGTCACATACCTGTCTCAATACAAGATTGATAGATAAGTCTCCAAGGTTGTGTTTTCTCAGTTTCGGAACTACAGATAAGACCATGTGCAAGAAAATCATGAAGAGTAGCCACCAAAGGACAGTAAAAGGTAAGTATGAGTGTCAAGTAGATGCATGAAATAGTTGGGGCAAGGGAGCACCTTAATAGTCCTGGGTGCACAACATTGACCCTAATTGTCCCTAACCGTATGGGGAAGGATCCTGAATAAGCCCTAATGCCTCAACACGGGACCGCAGCCCTAACCAGCTGCCATTCCGTCTGGAACCGAGCCCTCTGCTCGGCCTTCAGACCCTACACTTTTCCAAGATATAAATATTTATCAAGTAATACATGTCAAATAAGAAGTAGATAACATGTAATATTAAAAAAAAAAAAAAACATAAAACAAACAATGCCCACTGAAATTCCTCCAAATGTTATAATAATCTACAATATATTACTACTAGACCTTCAGTAGCTCGTATATTTGTCGTCATAATGGATGGGCAGACAAGAAGTCATTCAAAGCTGCCCATTTTTTCTCACACGAGCTTTGGTGGCCTTTAGTTTTTGCAATAAGAAACTCCATTTTATAATTATTATTAACCGTGCAAAAAATTTCCTGTATTGAGGGAAGAGAAAATGATTTCCAGTTTTTGGCTATTAGATTTCTGGTCGCATTTAGGCAGTGAGAAATGATTGTTGCGTGGGTAAGTGGTAAATTTTCCATACCCAGAGACAAGGCAATACCTGGATCCCAGGTGATTGGGTTAGGTATGATAGCACTTAATTTTGAGTAAATTGAATTCCACAATTCTTGGACATTTTTACAATGCCAGAAAATATGTAATAAAGAGCCTATTTCTTTATTGCATCTCCAACATAAGTTAGACGAGTTTGGGTACATTTTTGCCAGTCTATACGGTGTTAAGTACCACCTGCATAGCAATTTCCTTGCTGTCTCCTGGTGGTTAACACATTTGGATGTTTTAGCAGATAATGAGAATGCATAGTCCCAAGAAAAAGAGTCATATACTTTCTTCATTTCTTGTTTCCATTTCAACTGAAATGGTAGTTTGCCTTCATTATCAAGTAGAAGTATTTCTTTGCATCTTTTACTAATGCCTTTTTTTAAAACTTCTTTGTTATGGAAGAACGCATTATATAGAGGTCCTTGACATTTGGGATACGAGTTAAAATTTTGCAATATTTCCCTTATCCTTAGGTATTTATAAAAATCACTCTTAGGAAGGTGATATTTTTCTCTAATACTTTGAAAGGAGTTAAGTGAATTATTGGAGAAGATATTATTAATGGTGAAGGATTCCCGATTTTATCCAATTTGAGTAGTCTATTTTGGGCAAAACTCTTTGAATAGTATCCATAGGGATTTCTGGTATGTTGAGCTTGATTAATTTCTTTGTAGGGAAATCTCTATTCCATAAAAGTAATCCTGCTTTGACAGAAGGAGAGATATTCCTTTGAACTTTCTTTGTAATAGCTACCTGCCATAATAAAGATTGCATATTTGTTTGATTTGATAAATCAGATTAAATTTTGACCCATTGTCTAGAGACATCATTGATCCACCAAGCTTTTATTTGATCCAATATCGTGGCATAGTAGTAAGCTTTGATAAAAGGACTATTTAGACCACCTTTTTTCATGGGTAAGTGTAGTATTTTAGCCGCTACTCCAGCCTTTTTGGATTTCCAAATAAATTTCTGCAAAATTTGTTGGATTCGTAATAAGGTGTTATTAGATACTATGACTGTAATATTCCATTTTGGTAGTAACTATTCTTCCTAGCCAGGATATTGGATAATTAGAAAAGGATTGAATATCCTTCTGTAAGTGTTCTATCAGAGAGAAGTAGTTAGATGATATAATGTTTTTTATTGGGTAAGTAAGAAATATGCCTAGGTATGGTAGTTTCCCCTTGACCCATGTATTTAGCTTCAATTAATTCTTTAGAAGCTTGAGATATGCCCATGTTCAAAATTAACGATTTAGCTTCGTTAACTTTATAATAACTAACCAAGCTAAATTCTTTAATAATTTGAGATACCTGGGGTATGGAATTTTCTGGGGATGTTAAAACAAATTATTACATCGTCGGCGAAGAGACCAATTTTATGATTGATAGAACCTATTTGAATGCCTGATATATGTGGAGAATTCCTAATTTGTTGTGCGAAGGGTTCCATCATGAGAGCAAATATTAATGGTGATAGGGGGCATCCCTGATGGGTTCCATTTTTAATTTCAAAATATTTAGATACAGAGCCTGACGTATAAGTCCTTGCTTTGGGGTTACTATCCAAGGCCTTTATTAATAGAATAAACTGTTGAGGCAGTCAAAATTCCTTTAAAGTCTCCCTCATATAAGACCAATGAATTCTGTCAAACACCTTCTCTGCATCCAAGGATAGAAGCAGAGAAGGCGTTCGAGTTGCTTCCACTTTGGCTATTATAGTAGGTAAGATATTCACCAACCTATTTGCTAGGATTTTTGCAGAAACCTTTAGATCAGAGTTTAATAATGAGATGAGATTATTTCCAGGAGTCTGAAACCCCATCACATCCCTTAGTGGACAATACAGACCAAGTAATAGATATCAGGGATCTTGGTTTGAAGAATAAAAGTACATTTATGCCACCTAAGTCCATCCCCGCCATCGAAACATACATCCGCATGGTCACCAAGGACATCGAGCAGTTTCGTCATGACCTCAACCGAGGCCAATACAAAACTCAGAGTAATATGTCTGTTACTGATAGACAGGCGATACGTACATTACTCCAAAACAAGGTGGTTATTATCAAACCCGCCGACAAAGGCGGAGCCTTGGTAATAATGGACAAACAAGACTATGTGGATGAATGCCTACGTCAACTAAACGAGGAACAAATCTACCTCAAATTACCAAACGAGCCGACTCCCCGTATCAGGTCCCTGATCCAAAATACACTAGACAGGTACGTAGAACAAGGAATTATCTCGACATCTACTTCCCGTTTTTTAACCAATCCCCATCCAGTCATACCAGTCTTCTATTTTCTACCTAAGATACATAAGCGCCTCAACAAACCACCAGGTAGACCTATCGTAGCCTCAACCGACTCTATTTTTCTCCCCTATCCATCTTACTGGAAAAAGTCCTCACACCTCTAATCCGTAACACTCGATCATTCCTGCTTGACACCTCAACATTCCTCCATCTCATCCGCTCACTTGTCCCATCCCTCCCACAGCTAGACTAGTCACATGGGATGTGACTAGCCTTTACACATCCATTCAGCATACCAAGGGCATCCAGGCCATTAGAGAGCTCCTGACAGAACACTCATTTGAAGCTTCTACAATCTCCTTCTTCACCGACCTCCTTACCCTAGTTCTGGAACAGAACCATTTCATGTTCCAAGATCAGTTTTACCTATAACTCCAAGGGACGGCCATGGGCTCGAACGTAGCACCTCCATACGCTTATTGCTTTATGGACAACTTTGAGAAATGCTTTCTCTATGCTTTCTCTATGACCATCCCCTTTTCAAACAGCATGCCATCCCATACAGATGCTACATTGATGACATCTTCTGTATTTGGAATGGCCACCTGAGACACTTCTAGAGTTTCATCACCATATGAACTCTATATCCCCCGAACTACAGTTCACTCTACATCATGACCCTAAAACCTAAAACTAGACACCACCGTCACTATCAACAACTCAGGGCCTCTCTCGACTGACCTCTACCGCAAGGATACTGACTGTAATAGTCTCTTACACTATACCAGCTGTCATTCTCCTGCAACAATTCAGGCCATACCACGATCCCAGTTCACCCGCGTCAGACGCCTAGTCAGTGATACTAACATGCAAACCACCCGCCTTGTTGAGATGGCAGATAGATTTAGGGATCGGGGGTATCCTGAACATATCATCACAGACAGCATGACAGTTCGCAACACCACTCCCAACTTCACCCCCTCTCACCCTAGAGTACCGTTTGTACACACGTACCACCCAGTCTCAAATAAAATACTTCAAATCCTCAGACGACATTGGTCGATCCTGACCAGAGCCCTACCAGAAATCCCAGAATTTCAACAACCCCTTCTACCGTGTTGGAAACGTCCCAAGAATCTCAGAGACTCTCCTCCGCACACCAAAGAAAGGCACATTCCCATGTCTATTATGCTCACAGTGTACCTACGTACTCAAAGGCAATACATTCTCCCATCCTTATACTGGTCAGTCGTACCCTATCAAAGGTTACTTTACTTGTGACACGAATTTTGTCGTATACCTCATCAAGTGTCCTTGTGGCCTAATCTACGTAGGTGAAACTACCCAAAGAGTCGGTGACCGCATAGGTCAACACAAATCCACCATCAGGACCAGTAATTTATTACTACCGGTCCCAGCCCATTTTCAATCTAGACACCACAATGTATCTCAGCTCAGGTCCTGGAACACGTACCAAGACCAAGGAGAGGAGGAAATCGAATCCAACTTTTGAAAAAACGTGAATCCTACTGGATTCACACACTGCCGAGTTTGGAACCATGAGGGATGAATCGAGACTATGAAATTTCTAGTTTTATTTGATTTTGCAAATGGACCTTTGTTGCATCATGATCCTAACGTGTATTTTATCTTATTTTCTTTCTCAGAGACCCTAGAAACAACACATCTCTACAGTGGTAAGATCTCCCACACATAACTCCAATTTATTCCTTTAGTATCCTTCCTACCCCGACCCCTACCTATACACAATTTTCCTACCTATACAGTCACTCTACTCCATACAAACATATTACAATCATCACACGAACCATATCATGCATTATACCAATAGCTTCTGTCACACAATAGCTTCTGTCACATCATCGACGCCTACTATAACCCTAATCATTCTCCTCCATCTCTTGCCACCTGACACCACAGGGAGCGAGACCCAGATCTGAGCCGACACCATGGCCGGCCATAACACATCCACCTCCCAGATGCATCCCCACGCTCATCTATCTGACACAGCGGTATATCACTCATCGCCCCCTCCCCATGGCCATTACAAGTAGCGTCACCACTACCACAGTAACGCCAAGCGCACACCGCCCCCCAGACACTAACACATATGTCCCTCTTCCACGCCCCCTCCACTCTTACCTAGCGACGCATCCTGGTTACAAGTTTCCTCTTAGTATACCGCTCTCCCGGCACGAGCCGTCATGTGACCGGCATCCCACGTGACACGTACGTCACGTAAGGGGCCAGTCGGCCCCCAGGGCTTTTAAACACGGACACCGCTACATTGAGCAGCATATCGCCCAACAGACACATAGTGTCCACACCAGACACTCGCCACTTCAGACAGTCATTCCTGAACCTCTATCCTGATCGGTAACTATCTTTTTCCTTTATATTTCCAGGCCTTCTAGTACAATGTCTGTGGCTGTTTTGCTGCTGTTTCTTTACCCAACATTTCAAGGCTCGTAGCACTCAATCTTGGTTCAGATTGTGCATAAAATGTGATGATTACAGCTTGTACTCTGTTTTATTGGAACTCTGTTGTACCCATTAGTTTTACACCCTGTATTCTAGTCAGCCTTTAGTGCAATATATTACTGTCCTAGGACTTCTCTTTATCTGTATACCATATACCACTATGGTCACTGTATTATAATATATTACCTTGTTGTATACTTATGTACATTTTCTATTATGTCTTTGTCAAAGGCCTGTGACAGGCCGAAACGTCACACCAATCGATCACTTCTGTGTAAATAAAATATCACTTTCTGGCATCAAAAACCCACAAGGAGTGCTTGGATTTACTTATTATTGAGTTAGCTGGGCATGTAGGTGACTTATCTGGTTTCGGTAAAGTAATAATAACTGCCTCCAACATTTCATTTGGGAAGTGCTGTAACTGAAACACGTTATTGAACCCCTTTGTCATGTAAGGAATAAGGAGGCTTTGGTATTTTTTGTAGAAATTGAGCTTTAAATTGGCGATTGTGTCTCTAATTTCCTCGTTTGTGAAAGCTTTATTTAGTGTTGGAATATCTTTTTGTAGGATGGAGGGGAGTTTTGTTTTTTTTAAGAAAGTTGTCATTCATGTTGGGTTGAGGGGTCATATGGTCCCTATGTAGGTTGTAAAGTGATGAGTAGTAATTAGCGAACTCATTAGCAATACCTTGAGGATCCATTATTTTGTTTTTATTAGAGGAAATAATATATGGAATTTTAGTTTTTTGTACGTGTGATTTAAGTTGTTTGGCCCACAATGCTCCTGATTTATTGTCCTGTCAGTAATGGTTCATTTTTAATCTTTGAATTGCCATTTCATATTTAAATGTATTGATATTATGTAGTTGGTTTTGAAGTTTTGATATGTCTTTTGCCCTTTCTTGGAAAAATGTTACTTTATTCAATCTATGCAGATCAGCCAATTCTTTGTTGATTAGAAATGTTTGCTTGTTTCTTTTTTTCTTTTCGTGCGCTGCTATATGTAATGGCCTCTCACTGAGTTTTTGAAGGCACACCACAGTTTGCTTTGTGAAATTAATTGATTATCATTTCTTTGATGTACAAAGTTGTCTGTTCTGTATATTTTTTATTCTACAATATGTAGTTATTTAATCTCCATAGAGCTTTTGGTGAAGAGCTATATGGTTCATTAATTGTTATCGAGATCGGGGCATGGTCCGACCAAGTAATCGTATGTATGTTAGAGTTGAGAATCCTATGTAGCAGATATTTGTCTGTTAGAAATAAGTCAATCCTTGAATATATTTTATGAGGGTGAGAGTAAAAAGTTGGGTTCTCCATATATCGATTAAATTATGTTTATGTAGTAAGTCTGGAAGAAAAGGGGAATCGGGGTTTCTTTTATGGGAGGTAGAGTCTACTGTCGGCCAAATTGTAGAGTTGAAGTCCCCAACTATTATAGTAGATTTTTGGTTATTGTTTTCTAATTTTCTTAGAATTTTTTCTATGAAGTTCTTTTGTTTTTTTATTAGGGGCATATATTGTTGTTAAAGAGTATGCTATGTTATTTACTAAGCAGTCTAATATAATGTACCTTCCTTCGCTATCAATTGTTGAGTTATTTAGAGTAAATGAAAGTGAGTACCGAATGGCTATGGCCACTCCTCCTTTTTTGTTGGGTGCGGGGGCTGCAAAAATATGTGAAAATTTTTTATTTTTTAGTCTGACTAAGTCAGATTCTTGTAAGTGCGTCTCTTGAAGACAGGATATCTGCTTTTTGAGATTTCACTTCTTTCCAAACTAATGATCTCTTAAAAGATGAAGTGAGACCTTTAACATTTAGGGATACTATTTTTATTACCATTTTAAGTTAGAACTGGTTGTGTAGTATACCCCTAGTAAAGTTTTTTTTAGAAGTTATTAGTAATTTAGCATTTGTGCAAAAGGTAGAGCTTATTTGCCCTACAAATGAACAGAAACCAAATCAGAGTAATGATCAATGTGTTGATTAGTAATAATAATCTAAATATATACTTAAGTGTCACGTACAGGGGACTTTGTGAGTCCAGAATATCAGAGCGTATGTGTATTGTGGCTGAGGCTTCGGCTATTTACAAAATCTATGTAGACAGCCCGTACCGCCAGACCCCAAATGAGCTTGTTAGAGTATGCGGTTATTCTGTAGAACTAGTGAATCTATTTTAAGGCACATGGTACACATAAAGTGAAAAAAGAAAAAACACAATAGATTTTGAACAATATACGAGAAATTGTCCAGAGTTCCTGTAAGAGAATTAAATGTGGTTGTATAGCAATATATCAAGGGAGTGAGCGCCCTCTGGTTGACAAGGGCAGTAAAAGGAATGGTGTGAAACTGGGGTTTGCAGCCAGATCTTGTTGCAGTGAGCTCAGCAGATATTTGTGGTACATAACCTTTAAAAAAAAGCACCAGAAAAGCGAGTGTGGGAGCTTGGTGACGAGTGTGCATTGATCCGAAGTGTGTGCAGTGTATTAAGTGTGACTTAGGTTTAAGGGACTTAAGTTTGAGGGGCTTTAGCAGGTAACTGCTGTATTTTGTGTTACTTTGACTGTAAATTCTTCTTTCTGTGCATATTTCTTTTGTAATCCCCATTAGAACAATGGACTCCATAAGTGGCATTGCTACACAGTGTACATCCTGTGCCATGTATGCTTTCCTTGAACAGCCGTTCGAGCGGGAATACTGCTGTGTGGGATGTGTGAAAATTGCTCATCTGGAAACCCAGATTCTGGATCTAAATGAGCAAGTTTCAAGACTGCGGGCAATTGACAATATGGAGCGAAGTTTGCTGCTCCTGGAGCACAAACTCTCTGGGGAAGCTGGGTGTGGGGAGGGAAGTATGGAGGTGCAGAGTGAGGGGGGCAGCTAGTTGGGTAACATGTAGAAGGCGGGGTAGAGGGAAGAGTTGTAGGGAGTCTAGTCCTGATCTGGTGCACCCCAATAAGTTTGCCAGGCTGGCGGATGAGGGGGATATCAGCTCTGGGGTAGCAATGCTGCAGCAAGACATGGCCTCTAGCAACCAGGGGACTGTCTGCTCCAGTAAGACAGGTGCTGGTAGTGGGAGATTCGATTATTAGGGGAACACACAGGGCAATCTGTCACAAAGACCGTGCATACCGAACAGTGTGTTGTTTGCCGGGTGCTCGGGTTCGGCATGTTGCGGATCGGGTTGACAGATTACTCGGAGGGGCTGGTGAGGAACCAGCGGTCATGGTCCACATTGGCACTAATGACAAAGTAAGAGGTAGGTGGAAGGTCCTTAAAAATGATTTCAGGGATTTAGGCCATAAGCTCAGGACAAGGACCTCAAAGGTAGTTTTCTCCGAAATAGTGTGTTGTTTGCCGGGTGCTCGGGTTCGGCATGCTGCGGATCGGGTTGACAGATTACTCGGAGGGGCTGGTGAGGAACCAGCGGTCATGGTCCACATTGGCACTAATGACAAAGTAAGAGGTAGGTGGAAGGACCTTAACCCCTTAACGCTCTGCGCCGTAGCTCTACGGCGCAGAGGTATAAGGGATGTATGAAGAGGGCTCACGGGCTGAGTCCTCTTCATACAGAGGTGGGGGTTTTTGCATAATGCATAAAACCCCCACCGCTAATAACCGCGGTCGGTGCTAGCACCGATCGCGGCTATTAACCCCCCCCGTTGCCGCCGGCAAAGTCGCCGGCGGCATTTAAAAGACGCCGCCATATTTTTTTCGATCGCCACGCCCCGAACGTCATCGGGGGGCGGCGATTGGTTGCCATGGTAGCCTCGTGTCTTCTTTTGACACGAGGCTATCTGGCAGCTGCAGATTCGTTACAATGAGCCAGTGGCTCATTGTAATGAATGTGCTGCAAAAATGCCATATATTGCAATACAGAAGTATTGCAGTATATGGTAGCAGCGATCTGACCATCTAGGGTTAATGTACCCTAGATGGGCTAAAAGATAGTGAAAAAAAAAAGTTTAAAAAATAAAAAAAATTAATAAAATATTAAAAGTTCAAATCACCCCCCTTTCCCTAGAACGGATATAAAACATAATAAACAGTAAAAATCACAAACATATTAGGTATCGCCACGTCCCAAAATGCCCAATCTATCAAAATATAAAAACGGTTACAGGCGGCGGTGACCTCCGAGGCGGGAAATGGCGCCCAAATGTCCGAAATGCGACTTTTACACCTTTTTACATAACATAAAAAATGAAATAAAAAATGATCAAAATGTCGCACAGACCTCAAAATGGTATCAATGAAAATGTCGCCTCATTTCGCAAAAAATTACCCCTCACACAGCTCCGTGCGCCAAAGTATGAAAAAGTTATTAGCGTCAGAAGATGGCAAAAAATTTTTTTTCGTTTTTGTACACATTCGTTTAATTTTTGAAAATGTATTAAAACACAATAAAACCTATATAAATTTGGTATCACCGCGATCGCACCGAACCAAAGAATAAATTAGGCATGTTATTTGAAGCGAAGAGTGAAAGTCGTAAACACTGAGCCCACAAGAACGTGACGCACGTGCGTTTTTTTTTCAATTTTTCCACATTTGGAATTTTTTTTCAGCTTCGCAGTACACGGCATGTTAAAATAAATAACATTACTGGAAAGTAAAATTTGTTACGCACAAAATAAGCCCTCACACAGGTCTGTACACGGAAAAATTAAAAAGTTATGGATTTTTGAAGTTGGAGAGTGAGAAATGAGCCGAAAAACCCTCCGTCCTTAAGGGGTTAAAAATGATTTCAGGGATTTAGGCCATGAGCTCAGGGCAAGGACCTCAAAGGTAGTTTTCTCCGAAATACTGCCTGTACCACGTGCCACACCAGAAAGGCAGCGGGAGATCAGGGAGTGGCTCAAAAGTTGGTGTAGGAAGGAGGGTTTTGGGGTTCATGGATAACTGGGCTGACTTCTCTGTCGGTTACAGGCTCTACAGTAGGGATGGGCTGCACCTCAATGGGGAGGGGGCAGCTGTTTTGGGGGAAAAATGGCAAGAAGGTTGGAGGAGTGTTTAAACTAGAGACCTGGGGGGAGGGCAACTACACTTGTGCAGGGCAAATAGACAGTGTAGATAGAGAGCTGGGAAGAGTCATAGTCCATGGGGGAGGAAGGGGGGCTGGAATGAGATAGGGGAATAAGAACAAAAGGAATACGGACAGGGAAAACCATATAAAGTGTATGTACACAAATGCCAGAAGCCTCACAAACAAAATGGAGGAACTGGAACGCTTGATGTTGGAGCGGAAATATGTTATAGTGGGTATCAGCGAGACATGGCTGGACAGTAGCTATGACTGGGCTGTTACTATAGATGGTTATCTCACCCGTGCCTTTCGCTCCCCGCAGGCGCTGCGCCAGCGCTTCTCACCTTCCCCCGCTCCCGAGTCCCGGCCTCGCTCCGTGTGCGCGCGGTCCCGCGCCTCAGGGCGCGCGTGCGACACTTCTAGGAAATTTAAAGGGCCAGCGCGCCGTTAATTGGCGCTGGCCACATTGCCCAAATCTATTTAAGCCTGCCTCTTCCTGCATGCCCTGCCGGATCTTTGTGCCCCACAGCCTTAGAGAAAGCTCTGTTGCGATTTGCCTGCGTTCCAGTGTTTCCTGCGTTCTAGTGTCTCCTGCGTGCCTGACTCCCTCTGTGTTCCTGCGTTGCCTGACTACCTCCGTGTTCCCGTGTTCCAGTGTCTCTCCGTGTTGCTGTCGTAGTTCTGTGTTCCCGTACCCTTCTGCTTGGACCTCCTGTTGCTGACCTCGGTTTGGATTCTGACGTTGCATCTCTGCCGCCTGCCCTGACCCTGTGCCTGGACTGTGAACCCGAGCTTGACAGCTGTTTCTGTACTTCAACCTTGGCCGCCACTGCAGACAAGTCACGCCTGAGGAACGACCTGGTGGTACCACGCCGCAGCTTGTCTAACCCGCTTTGCGGCGGGCTCTGGTGAAAACCGGGTACCACTTAGACTCCGGTCCCAGGTAGTGGCTTGAGTCTTCGTCTGCAGTGGTCCAGCGGATCCACATCCCGCAAGCCTGACAGTAAGATCCGGCCATGGATCCCGTCGAGGTTCCGTCTCCTAGCAAGCCTGACCTCGCTACTATTGTGATCCACCAATCCCGGCAGATTGCTGCGCAGCGTGATCAGCTGGAGCAGGTCACTGCCATGTTGCAGCAACTATTGGCCAACCAACAACCGCAACAGGTTCAGGAAGCTGCTCAAGCGACTTCTACAACTCCTCTCCCTGCTGTTGAACCCAGGATGCGCTTGTCCATGCCCAGTAAATATGATGGAGATCCTAAGATGTGCAGAAGTCTTTTAACTCAGTGCTCCCTGCATATTGATTTTATGCCGACCCAGTTTTTTTCGGAACGATCTAAGGTGGCGTTTTTAATCAGCCTTCTCTCCGGGAAAGCCCTGGCCTGGGCTACACCCCTGTGGGACAGAAGCGACCCGGTTACGGCCTCTCTCTCAGCCTTTGTGTCCGAATTTAGGGCCGTGTTTGAGGAACCAGCTCGGGCCTCCTCCGCCGAGTCTGCCTTATTGAACTTGCGCCAGGGGAATTCCTCCGTGGGAGAGTATGCGGTCCAGTTCCGTACTTTGGCATCTGAACTTGCCTGGAATGACGCCGCCTTGTCAGCCGCTTTCAAGAAGGGTCTCGCCTCTCATGTGAAAGACGCTCTGGCCGCTCGTGGTCTTCCGTCTACTCTGAGTGGTCTCATCACCCTGGCCACTCAGATAGACGTGCGATTTAGAGAGCGTGCGGAGGAATCACGCTTCGAGCAACCTCAAGTCCGTCCACGACGCCTTCCCCGCCTGGCCCCGGTCTTCCAAAGACCACTCCAACCTCAGGTCTTACCATCCGCAGAGGAGCCTATGGAGGTGGACAGAGCTAGACTCTCCTCCCAGGAACGCATCAGAAGGCGCCAGGGTAACCTTTGTCTTTATTGTGCTAGTCCGGAGCACTTAATCGGGTCCTGTCCTATCCGTCCTCAGCGTCCGGGAAATGCCAGCACCTAGGGTTCTTGGGAGAAGCGTCCCAAGGTGTCTGCCAAGCTTCTCCACGTCTGTTGATTCCGGTGCTTCTCAGCGTTGGCGCCAGTCCCCAGATCCAAGTCTCTGCATTCCTGGACTCCGGCTCTGCAGGGAATTTCGTGGATGCCGCTCTGGTCTCCCGGCATCACATCCCAGTGGTTCGCCTTGAGAAGCCGTTGGTCATCTCATCCGTAAGTGGCCAGATCCTCTCTGACCCGGTCTTGTACCGCACCAAGCCTCTGTCCTTGCAAGTCGGAGTGTTACACAAAGAGAGACTGTCCTTTTACGTGCTACCTCGCTCCACGTCCTCTATCCTGTTGGGTCTTCCGTGGCTGCAGCTCCATGCTCCAGTTCTCAATTGGATGACTGGGGAGATACTTCATTGGGGTCCTGAGTGCCGGTCCCGCTGTATAGTGGCTTCCCTGCCTGTACCTGTATTGGCCTCCTCTCTGTCTAAGAAGCCTTTGGAGGGTTTACCCACGTGTTACCAGGACTTCTCTGACGTCTTCTCTAAAAAGCAGGCTGAGACTTTGCCACCGCATCGACCCTACGATTGCCCTATTGAGTTACTGCCGGGCACTTCTCCTCCCAGAGGTCGAGTGTATCCACTTTCCGTTCCTGAAACCACAGCTATGTCAGAGTATATCCAGGAGAACTTGCAAAGAGGTTTCATACGGAAGTCCTCCTCTCCTGCGGGTGCAGGATTCTTCTTTGTTACTAAGAAGGACGGCTCCTTGCGTCCTTGTATTGATTATCGTGGACTTAATAAGATCACGGTTAAAAACCGCTACCCTCTGCCACTCATCACTGAACTGTTTGATCGCCTGCGCGGTTCCAAGATTTTCTCTAAGTTGGATCTTCGCGGGGGCCTACAACCTTATTCGTATCCGCAAGGGCGACGAATGGAAGACAGCATTTAACACCCGAGATGGCCACTTCGAATACCTTGTGATGCCTTTTGGATTATGCAATGCTCCAGCTGTCTTCCAAGAGTTTGTCAATGACATCTTCAGGGACCTTCTGTATAAGTGTGTAGTGGTCTACCTGGATGACATCTTGGTGTTCTCTCCAGATCTCAAGACTCATCAATCTCACGTACAGCAAGTCCTAGGCCGCCTTCGAGCCAATTGTCTCTACGCTAAGCTCGAGAAATGTCTCTTCCATCAACGGAGTCTACCTTTTCTTGGTTACATCATTTCCGACAGGGGTCTCCAGATGGATCCTACCAAGCTGTCTGCCGTTCTTCAGTGGCCTCGTCCAGAGGGTCTTCGCGCCATTCAGAGATTCCTGGGCTTCGCAAACTACTATCGTCAGTTCATTCCTCATTTCTCTACTCTTGTTGCCCCCATCGTGGCACTCACCAGGAAGGGCGCTAATCCACGCCTTTGGCCTCCAGCGGCTGAAGAGGCCTTTGCAAAGTTAAAGTCCGCCTTTGCTAAAGCTCCGATCCTTTCTAGACCTGATACTGAGAAGCCTTTTATCTTGGAGGTGGACGCATCTTCTGTCGGTGCAGGGGCTGTCCTTACCCAGAAAGGACCCAGGGGCCGAACTCTTACGTGCGGTTTCTTTTCTAAAACTTTTTCTCCTGCAGAGAAGAACTACTCTATTGGTGACAAGGAACTTTTGGCAATCAAACTTGCCCTGGAAGAATGGCGTTATCTTTTGGAGGGTGCTCGCTATCCAGTCTGTGTTTATACGGATCATAAGAACCTTTCGTACCTCCAGACTGCCCAACGTCTTAATCCTAGACAAGCCCGTTGGTCTCTATTCTTCTCCCGCTTCAATCTGATGATCCACTTCCGGCCAGCAGAGAAGAATATCAAAGCAGATGCCCTGTCCCGTGCCTCAGATGTTGTTGGAGAAGAGCCGGTTCCTCAGTATATCATCTCTCCGGAACAGTTGGTTGCAGCCGCTCCTGTGGATCTTCGGCAGCTTCCCCCTGGCAAGACGTATGTCCAACCTGCTCTGCGGAAGAGGATTTTGTTTTGGGGACATTCTTCCCGCCTGGCTGGGCACCCTGGGGTGCAACGCTCCGTGGCCCTCATCTCCCGCTACTACTGGTGGCCTGACTTGGTCAAAGATGTTCGGGACTTTGTGGGATCCTGCACCTCCTGTGCTCGAAATAAGCCTTCTCGTCTAAAACCGGCTGGTCTCTTGCTTCCGTTGCCGATACCCAGTCGCCCGTGGTCTCACGTGGCTATGGACTTTGTCACGGATCTTCCATCTTCTTCGGGCAATACTGTCATCTGGGTGGTAACAGACCGGTTTTCGAAGATGTCTCCTTTCGTTCCTCTTCCAGGTCTGGGGTCTGCTCCACGTCTTGCCAGTCTCTTCTTCCAACATATATTCCGGCTACATGGGCTTCCTCTGCACATTGTTTCTGATCGTGGAGTTCAATTTGTCTCCCGCTTCTGGCGCTCACTCTGCGGCCAATTGCAGGTGAAGTTGGACTTTTCTTCAGCCTACCACCCTCAATCCAATGGTCTAGTGGAGAGAGTCAACCAGAGTTTGGGCTGCTATCTGCGTCATTTTGTCTCTGCTCGTCAGGACGATTGCTCCACTTTGTTGCCCTGGGCAGAGTTCTCCTACAACTCTCTGGATTCTGAGTCTGCTGGTGCTGCTCCATTCTTTATAACAATAAGTAGATGTCCTCTTTTAGAGGTGCTGCTCCATTCTTTGTTGTCTATGGAAGAATTCCACGCCCTCCACTCCCTCTCTCAGTTCCCTCGGATGTTCCAGCGGTGGAAGAATTGGTGTAGGACCTCAGCTCCGTATGGAGACAGACTCGTCTATCTCTACTTCGGGCGTCTGCTCGCACTAAAATCCAGGCTGACAAGAAACGCAGACCTCCTCCCGTCTTCTCTCCTGGGGACAAGGTCTGGTTATCTTCCAGGTACATCCGGCTGAAGATACCTGGTTACAAGCTCGGTCCTCGTTTCTTGGGTCCGTTCGAGGTCCTGACCCGTATCAATCCTGTATCTTACAAGTTGCGCCTTCCTCCCACCATGCGCATCCCGAACTCCTTCCATGTCTCCCTGCTCTAACCTGTCATCTTGAACCGCTTATCCCGGCAAGTACCTCCTCCTACCCCTGTGGCTGACTCCACCGACACCTATGAGGTAAAAGACATCCTCGATATGAAGACAGTAAGGGGGAAGCGGTTCTTCTTAGTCGACTGGAAGGGGTTCGGTCCAGAAGAGAGGTCTTGGGAGCCGGAGGACAATATTCTGGACCGTGATCTTCTGCAGAGATTTCATCAACCCAAGAAGAGAGGGAGGCCGAAGGGGGGGGGTACTGTCATGGGTGGACCCGCGCCTCTCGCTCCCCGCAGGCGCCGCGCCAGCGCTTCTCACCTTCCCCCGCTCCCGAATCCCGGCCTCGCTCCGTGTGCGCGCGACACTTCTAGGAAATTTAAAGGGCCAGCGCGCCATTAATTGGCTCTGGCCCCATTGCCCAAATCTATTTAAGCCTGCCTCTTCCTGCAAGCCCTGCCGGATCTTTGTGCCCCACAGCCTTAGAGAAAGCTCTGTTGCGATTTGCCTGCGTTCCAGTGTTTCCTGCGTTCTAGTGTCTCCTGCGTGCCTGACTCCCTCTGTGTTCCTGCGTTGCCTGACTACCTCCGTGTCCCGTGTTCCAGTGTCTCTCCGTGTTGCTGTCGTAGTTCTGTGTTCCCGTACCCTTCTGCTTGGACCTCCTGTTGCTGACCTCGGTTTGGATTCTGACGTTGCATCTCTGCCGCCTGCCCTGACCCTGTGCCTGGACTGTGACCCCGAGCTTGACTGCTGTTTCTGTACTTCAACCTTGGCCGCCACTGCAGACAAGTCACGCCTGAGGAACGACCTGGTGGTACCACGCCGCAGCTTGTCTAACCCGCTTTGTGGCGGGCTCTGGTGAAAACCGGGTACCACTTAGACTCCGGTCCCAGGTAGTGGCTTGAGTCTTCATCTGCAGTGGTCCAGCGGATCCACATCCCGCAAGCCTGACAGGTTATAGTCTTTTTAGAAAGTATCGTATAAATAAAAAAGGGGGAGGGGTTTGTTTATATGTGAATTCTTGCCTCAAGCCTGTCTTGCGAGATGATATTAGTAACGCAAATGCAAATGTTGAGTCCCTATGGGTGGAGATAAGGGGAGGGAAAAAGAATAATAAAATATTACTAGGGGTTTGTTATAAGGTTCCAAATATAATGGAGGCAGCAGAGGAAATGCTGATAAGTGAAATGGATGCGGCTTCAAAGCATGGTGAAGTATTTATCATGGGGGACTTCAATTACCCAGATATTGACTGGGGGGCAGAAACCTGCAGGTCCTTCAAAGGTAGCAGGTTCTTGTCAACAACAAAAGACAATTACCTGTCACAGCTAGTCCTGGAGCCAACAAGAGAGGGGGCACTGCTGGACCTTATCCTAACCAACAGACCTGATAGGGTATCAAAACTACAGGATGGGGGGAACCAGGGGAATAGTTATCATAATATCATTGATTTTATATTACCCTTTACTAAGAATGTAAGGGAAGGAGCAACCAGCACTCTAAACTGCAGAAGGGCAAACTTTCAGCAACTAAGGGAAGACCTTAAAGGCATAGACTGGGATAATGTTCTCAAAGACAAAAGCCCCCCCTAAAAATGGGACTTTTTCTCATATATTCTGAAAAAGTCCTGTGAGAAACACATACCTTATGGGGAAAAGCATAAGAGGAACAAGAAAAAGCCTATGTGGCTAACTAGTCTTGTAAGGAAAGCAATAAGAGAGAAAGATAAGGCGTTTAAGGTGCTAAAACGTGAAGGTAGCGATGAGGCATTACAGGATTATAGAGAGAAAAATAAATCCAGTAAAAAGCAGATAAAGGCCGCAAAAATAGAGACTGAGAGAAATATTGCCAGGGAGAGCAAAAATAATCCCAAATTATTTTTCAAGTATATAAATGATAAGAAACTAAAAACAGAGAGTGTGGGTCCCCTTAGAAATAACACGGGGGTCATGGTGGAAGACACAATGAGGAATAATGTAAATTATTTTTGGAATGTCAACAGTTTAACCCAGGAAGAGGTACGGCGCCGCCTCGCAACCACTAAGAGAGATAAATCACCGGAGCCAGATGGCATACACCCCCGGGTTCTGCATGAACTATGTATGGTGATAGACAGACCGTTATTTTTAATATTTGAAGATTCACTGAGGACTGGTTATGTTCCACAGGACTGACGCATAGCAAATGTGGTACCAATATACAAAAAAGGATCAAATAGCGATCCTGGAAACTACAGACCTGTGAGTCTAACTGCTGTGGTGGGGAAAATATTTGAGGGGTTTGTTAGAGATGCTATCCTGGAGTATCACACTGGGCACAACCTTATAACCCACCGTCAGCATGGGTTTATGAGAGATCAGTCCTGTCAGACTAATCTGATTGGTTTCTATGAGGAGGTAAGTTCAAGACTGGATCTGGGGGATGCTGTGGATGTTGTATATCTGGACTTCTCAAAGGCATTTGACACCGTGCCACATAAAAGGTTGGTATATAAAATGAGACTGCTGGGAATAGGAGAAAATCTGTGTATTTGGGTAAGTAATTGGCTTAGTGATAGAAAACAGAGGGTGGTCATTAATGGCACATTCTCAGATTGGGTTGACGTTACCAGTGGAGTGCCACAGGGGTCAGTATTGGGGCCATTTTTAAATATTTTTATTAATGACCTTGTAGTGGGTTTACACAGTCAAGTTTCATTATTTGCAGATGATACTAAGCTGTGTAAAGTAATAAATACTGAGGTAGATAGTTTAGCATTACAGAGGGATTTGTGGAAGCTTGGGGAGTGGGCAGAGAAATGGTTGATGATCTTTAATGTAGATAAATGTAAAGTTATGCACTTGGGCCATGGAAACAAAAAGTATAATTATGTTCTAAACGGTCAATTACTTAGTAAAACTGTAGCTGAAAAGGACTTGGGGTATTGGTGGATGGTAAACTTAATTTTAGTGACCAGAACCAGGCGGCTGCTGCTAAAGCAAATAAAATTATG
Organism: Engystomops pustulosus; assembly: GCF_040894005.1. NCBI lineage: Eukaryota > Metazoa > Chordata > Amphibia > Anura > Leptodactylidae > Engystomops > Engystomops pustulosus. The sequence goes on along the minus strand of NC_092411.1, from coordinate 166,310,761 downwards.
GGATGTATCAAGAGAGGAATAGATTCTCATGATAAAGACATAGTTTTGCCCTTATACAAATCCCTGGTCAGACCACACATGGAATATTGTGTACAGTTTTGGGCACCAGTGTATAAAAAGGATATAGTAGAGCTGGAACGACTGCAGATGAGAGCGACCAGGATTATTAGGGGAATGGGGGGATTAGAATACACTGACAGATTACAAAATTTGGGATTATTCAGTTTAGAAAAAAGACGACTGAGGGGAGACCTCAATACAATGTACAAATCCCTGAACGGACAGTACAAGGATCTCTCCAAAGATCTTTTTATACCTAGGCCTGTGACCTTTCTGGAGAGAAAAAATATCACGGGTTATGGGGATAAAACATTTATTTAATGCTTAAAGGTTGGACTTGATGAACTTGCGTGTTTTTCCAGCCTTATATACTATGATACTCATAGACGCATGACGTCATAGACGCCATCTTACTGGCAGTTCTTGCAGGCAACACTGGGGTCCAGTTTGGGGGGTGGCGATCGTGGGGGAAAGACCCCCCCAGAGGCATGTTAGATGCTGCAGTTGTGCTGACCACGGAATTTAACGGGTCAAGCACCTGCGATAGGAGCCCACTCCGATCGCTGGTCTTACGTTGGTTAACACAGCTGTCTGGTTCAAAAAGGTCAATGGAACTTTGGATTCCCAAGCCAGTCTCCCATGCTTGTACTTACCAAGCCTTAAAGAGGACCTATCACCCAAATTATCAGCACTAGGAGATGCTTACTAAAGTAAGCAGCTCCTAGTGCTTGATCAAACGCCCCAGTGATAGCGTTACCTATCTAACACTGTGGCGGGGTACAGTGTAATTGTCGGACAGCTTGCAAAGCTGGTCGACTTATTCATGAGGGGACGGGGTTGGGGCGTGGCTGGGGCGGTGACTGCCACCTAGCGCGCAGCAGTCACTGCCGGCCTATGGAGCGAGCGGGGCGGTCCGGGGAAGAGGCAGCACCTCGGACCGCCCCCTCATGAATACATCGGACAGCTTTGCAAGCAGTCCGATGATTACATTGTACTCCACTATCTCTAACGCTATCACTGTAACACTGCGGCGTTTGTTCAAGCACTAGGAGCTGCTTACTTTAGTAAGCAGCTCCTGGTTCCGAAAATTGAGGTGACAGGTCCTCTTTAAGCTGCATTGCTGCTGTGATCTGATGAGAGAAGACACATTCAGCTTAGAATGGCCTTTGACGACTGTTGCTTAATTCCCACCTTCTTTTACTATCTCATGTTGAACCTAACACAGATTTCAGGTTCAAAAAGGTCAAAAGAACTTATGATTACCGGCCAGTCTCCCATGCTGATTCTTGCCAATCCTTAAGCTGCATTGCTACTGCGATCTGACAAGAGCAGGCTCATTCAGCTTAGAACGGCCGATGACAGCAGCTGCTTAATTTCCACCTTCTTTTACCATCTCATACTAAGTTGCCAAGCCTTAAGCTGCATTGCTGCTGCGATGAAACAAGAGCAGGCATATTCAGTTTAGAATGGCCTTTGATCAGGTGCTTACTTCCCACCTTCTTTTACTATCTCATGGAGAACCTATCTCAGTTTTCAGGTTCAAAATGGTCAAAGGAACTTTGGATTCCTAGGCATTCTCCAATGCCGGTACTTGCCAAAACTTAATCTGCTTTGCTGCGGCAATCTGACGACAACAGGCTCATTTAGCTTAGAATTACCATTGACGAGAGGTGCTTAATTCCCTCCTCCTTTTACTATCTAATGGAGAACCTAATACAGTTTTCGGGTTCAAATACATCACTGAAACTTGGGATTCCCAGCCAGTCTCCCATGCTGGTATGTTTCAAGCCTTAAGCTGCATTACTTCTGTGATCTAATGAGAGAAGGCACATACAGCTTAGAATGGCCATTGATCAGGTAACACAGATTTCAGGTTTTAAAATGTCAAAGGAACTTGGGATTCCCTGCCAATCTCCCATTCTGGTACTTGACAAGCCTTAAGCTGCATTGCTGCTTAGAATGGCCGTTGTCCACAAGTGCTTCATTCCCACCTTATTTTACCATATCATAGAGAACCTTACACAGTTTTCAGGTTCAAAAGAACTTGGGATTCCTAGCCAGTCTCCCATGCTGGTACTTGCCTTAAGCTGCATTGCTGCTGTGATCTGACATGAGCAGCCGCATTCAGCTTGGAATAACCATTGACAACAGGTGTTTAATTCCCACCTTCTTTTACTCTCTTTAATGGAGAAACCAACACAGTTTTCAGGTTCAAATAGGCCAACGGAACTTGGGATTCCCAGCCAATCTCCCATGAAGGTACTTGCCAAGCATTAAGCTGCATTTCTGCTGTGATCTGATGAGAGCAGGCACATTCAGCTTAGAATGGCTGTTGACGACATGTGCTTTAATTCCCACCTTCATTTACTCTCTCAAGGAAAACCAAACACAGTTTTCAGGTTCAAAAAGTTCAATGGAATATGGGATTCCCAGCTAGTCTCCCATGCTGGTACTTGCCAAGCCTTAAGCTGCATTGATGCTGAAATCTGACAGCAGCAGGGACATTCAGCTCAGAATGGCTGTTGATCTGGTGCTTAATTCCCACCTTCTTTTACTCTCTCTTGGTGAATGTATTACAGTTTTAAGGTTAAAAAGGTCACGGGGACTTTCCAGCCCATCTCCCATGTTGGTATTTGCCAAGCCTTAAGCTGCATTGCTGCTGCGTTCTGACCAGAGCAGGCAAATTCAGCTTAGAATGGCCATAGATGACAGGTGCTTAATTCCCACCTTCTTTTAATATCTCATGGAGAAACTCACATAGTTTTCAAGTTCAAAAAGGTCAACGGAACTTGGGATTCCCAGACAGTCTACCATGCTGGTACTTGCCAAGCCTTAAGCTGCATTGCTGCTGAAACCTGACGAGAGCAGTCATATTCAGCTTAGAATGGCCGTTGAAAACAGATAATTAATTCCCACCTCCTTTTACTATCTCATGTTGAACCTAACACAGTTTTCAGGTGCAAATCCTTCAACGGCAATTGGGATTCCTAGCCAGTCTCCCATGCTGGAACTTGCCAAGCCTTAATCTGCATTGCTGCTCCGATCTGACGGGAGCAGGAACATTCAGCTTAAAATGGCCGTTGACTGCAGGTAATTCATTCCCACTTTCTTTTAATATCTCATGGAGAAACTCCCACAGTTTTTAGGTTCAAAGATATGCATGGAACATGGGATTCCTAGCCAGTGTCCCATGCTGGTACTTGCCAAGCCTGACGAGAGGAGGCACATTCAGCTTAGAATGGCCTATAACAAGAAGTGCTCAATTCCCACTTTACTACCTCGTGGAGTACCTATCACAGTTTTTAGGTTCAAAAAGAACAATAGAATATGGGTTTCCCAGACATGCTGGTTTCCAAGCCATGCTGGTACTTTCCACGCCCTAAGCTGCATGGCTGTTGTGATCTGACTAGAGCAGGCACATTGAGCTTAGAATGGCTGTTGATAACATTTGCTTCATTCCCACCTTCTTTTACTCTTCTATGGAGAACATTACACAGTTTTCAGGTTCAAAAAGATCAACAGAACTTGGGATTCCCAGCCAGTCTCCCAAGCTGGTACTTGCCAAGCCTTAAGCTGCATTGCTGCTCCGATCTGATGAGAGCAGGCATATTAAGCTTAGAATGGTCGTCGAAGACAGGTACTTAATTTCCACCTTCTTTTACTATCTCATCGAGAACCTAACACTGTTTTCAGGTTCAAAAAGGTCAACGGAACTTGGGCTTCCCAGCCAGTCCCATGCTGGTACTAGCCAAGCCTTAAGCTGCATTGCTGCTGCGATCGGACCAGAGCCGGCACATTCAGCTTAGAGTCTGTTGATGACAGGAGCCTAGTTCCCACCTTCTTTTGCCTGAAGAACATTACACAGTTTTCAGGTTCAAAAAGGTCAATGGAACTCGGGATTCTGAGCCAGTCCCCTATGAAGGTACTTTCCAAACCGTAAGCTGCATTTTTGCTTTGATCTGACGAAAGCAGGCACATTCAGTTCAGAGTGACCGTTGACCACATGTGCTTCATTCCCACCTTATTTTACCATCTCATAGAGAACCTTACACAATTTTCAGGTTCAAAAAGTTCAACGCAACTTGGGATTTCCAGCCAGTCTCCCATGCTGGTACTTGCCAAGCCTTAAGATGCATAACTGTTGCAAAGCGATGAAAGATGCTTCATTCCCACCTTCTTTTACTATCTCATGGAGAACCTAACACAGTTTTCAGGTTCAAAAATATCATCAGAACTTGGGATACTCAGCCTGTCTCCCATGCTGGTACTTGCCAAGCCTTAAGCTGCATTGCTGCTATGATCTGACCAGAGAAGTTACATTCTAGAAACGGCTTAGAATGGCCGTTGATGACCGTTTCTTAATTTCCATCTTCTTTTACCATCTCATGTTGAACCTAACACAGTTTTCAGGTTCAGTAATGTCAAAGGCACTTGAGTCTACCAGCCAGTCCCCCAAGTCTTAGGCTGCATTGCTCCTATGATCTGACGAGAGAAGGCACATTCAGCTTAGAATGGCCATTGATGACAGTTGATTAATTCCCACCCTCTTTTACCATCTCACATTGGACCTAACACAGTTTTGAGGTTCAAAAATTATAATCAGGAAGATGGATAGAATAATTTGTTGCCAAGACTGCCTAAACCGAATGGTTTGCGGTCTTCCTGGTGCCAGGGTTCGACATGTGGTGGTAAGGGTGGATCAATTACTAGGAGGGGCTGGGGATGACTCAGCTGTCGTTTTCCATGTTAGTACCAATGACAGAATAGATGGTCCGTGGAGGAGCCTGAAGAATAATTTTAAAGACATAAGTTCAAAGCTTAAGAGAAGGACCTCCAAGGTAGTATTCTCAGGTATTCTACCTGTGCCATGCGCTACACAGAGCAGACAGCGGGAGCTCAGGGAGTTAAATGCATTGCTCAGATCCTGGTGTAGAGCAGATGGATTTGGGTTCCTAGAGCAACAGGCTGACTTTTCATCGGGGTACAAGCTGTTTTCTGCAGATAACTTGCACCTAAATGGAAGGGGGGCTGCTCTGCTGAGGGAGAAGATCCTAGAAGGGGTGGCGGTGCATTTAAACTAGAATTGGGGAAGGAGGAAAACGAACACACTATAGGGGTAGACAGGTCAGAGACGGGACAGGTTATGTTGGTGGGTGGTGAGGTGGGCGGTGTATGGGGGCCTAAGGCAGTGGATAAGGAGATCCACAAGTTACAAAACAGTAGTGAGGATATATGTGCCGATAAAATTACTTTAAATCAGATAAATAACTGTGGAAAATTAAAGTGTATGTTCACAAATGCCAGAAGTATCACAGGCAAAATGGGTGAGCTTTGAGGCTTTGGTATTAGAGGAACAGTTAGATGTTGTTGGTGTAGCAGAGACATGGCTCAATGCATCACACGATTGGGGTGTTAATATTCCAGGTTTTACACAATTTCGGAAAGACGGGGCAAATAGGAGAGGAGATGGTGTATGTCTGTATGTCAGAAGAGACTTAAAATCGATTGTGAAGGAGACAGTGGTCTCAGAAGAGTGTGAGGAGGCTGAAACTGTGTGGGTTGAAATTCAAAGCCAAGAGAGCTTTGAGAAAATTATTTTTGCTGTAATTTATAGACCCCCTAACATCTCTAAGGAAATAGAGGGTCACCTATATAAATAGATGGAGCAAGCTGCACAGGAGGGGACCGAGGTGGTAATTTGAGACTTTAACTTTCCAAATATAAATTGGGGTCAGGGCTCTTCTTCGTCTGTGAAGGGGAGACATTTTATCAACTTTCTGCAAGATAATTTTATGGTGCAGCTTGTAGAAGATCCCACAAGAGGTGATGCCTTGTTGGACCTTGTGATTTCTAACAATGCGGAGATTGTCCAAAATGTCAGTATCCGGGAACCCCTTGGGAACAGTGATCATAATATTATTATTTTAAGAGGGCTAATTTCCAGAAAATCAGGGCTGCACTACAGGATATAGACTGGGATCAGATACTGTCAAATGATGATACTAATGTTAAATGGGAGAAATTCAAATCTATCCTGGGTCATTATACTTTAAAATTAAATCCAGTAGGTAACAAGTATGGACGGGCTAGATTACACCCTGTGTGGCTTACAGCTACAGTTAAAAGGGCAATTAGTGAGAAAAAGAGGGCTTTCAAAAAAATATAAATCTGACGGGTCACCTTAGGCTTTCAATACTTAAAAGAAACTTACCAAAAGGAAATCAAATCAGCCAAAATACAATACAAAATGAAAGACTAAAGATAGCAAAAAAATTCCCATACATTTTTTTAAGTATATCAATATAAAAAAAATGGATCAGAACAGGTTGGACCCCTTTATTCTGAAAATGTGGCATCGGTGACCGGAGATCAAGAGAAGGCGGAAAAACTTAATAGGTTTTTTAGCTCTGTTTATACGATAGAAGAAGGAACTTCTGATGTGGGTGGTGCCAGTGCGGGTCATGCATCCTGTAATATAATAGACTGGCTGAATGTAGAAATGATCCAATCTAAGCTCAATAAAATCAATGTGTACAAAGCTCCAGGACCAGATGGGTCTTAAAGAACTCAGTTCTGTTATGGTTGTATTGCTGTCTAAAATCTTCAGGGATTCCGTAATGTCTGGTGTGGTGCCAAGTGACTGGTGCAAGGCAAATATGGTGGCAATTTATAAAAAGGGCTCTAGAACTTTGCCAGGCAATTACAGGCCTGTAAGCTTAACTTCCATTTTGGGGAAAATATTGGAAGGTTTGGTAAAAGACTATATACTGGAGTATGTGACATCAAATAGTATAATAAGTGACAGCCAGCATGGGTTTACTAAGAATAGAAGTTGTCAAACTAACCTGATCTGCTTCTATGAAGAGGTGAGCAGATGCCTGGATAAAGGAGCAGCTGTGGATATTGTGTTCTTGGACTTCGTAAAGCCATTTGACACTGTCCCTCATAGACACCTGATGGGTAAAATAAGGTCTATTGGTTTGGCAGAAATCATTTGCAATTGGATTGAGAACTGGCTGAAGGATCGTATCCAGAGAGTTGTGGTCAATGATTCCTATTCGGAATGGTCACCAGTTATGAGTGCTTGGCCCACTACCATTTAGAATATTTATTAATAACATATAGGCAGGAATTAATAGCACTGTGTCTATTTTTGCAGATGGAGGATGTTCATAGGCTGCAGGGGGACTTGGATAAACTGAATGTTTGGTCATCTACTTGGCAAATGAGGTTCAATGTGGATAAATGTAAGGTTATGCACCCGGGGCCTAATAATCCAAAGGCAAAATATGTCCTTGGGGGAGTAAATCTGGGAAAGTCCCTTGTTGAGAAGGACCTGGGTGTACTAGTAGATCATAAATTAAATAACAGCATGCAATATCAATCATCTGCCTCTAAAGGCAGTAGGATCTTGTCATGTATCAAAAGCGGTATGGACTCTCGTGATAGGGATGTAATATTACCACTGTACAAGGCACTGGTTCGCCCTCTCTTGAATATGCTGTCCAGTTCTGGGCACCGGTCCATAAAAAGGATGCCCTGGAGCTGGAGAGGGTTCATCGTAGAGCCACAAAAATGATATGAGTATAGAGGGTATTATGAGGAAAGATTAAAACAACTAGATTTTTTTAGTCTGGAAAAGAGACGACTGTGAGGGGACATGATTAATTTATTTAAATATATGAATGGTCCATACAAAAAATATGGTGCTAAATAGTTTCAGATTAAATCAAATCAAAGGGGGCACTGTCTCCGTTTGGAGAAATCACGTTTGATCACCAGAGACGACAGGGCTTCCAAGCCACAATTTTTTTTCCAAAAAGGCACTGCCAGCCCTTCACCATCTTCACAGAAGGTGGGCCAGTCCTTGAGTTTCTTCCAAGGTGCACGACAGCGCGGTCGTGTGGAGCTGTAATTATGGTCAGGGCCAGTACATGTCCTTTACAGCCCACTGGGTGAATGTGCTTCCCTCCCAACCACACAAACATCTTCCACAAGAGACGGCGCTTTCTCCTCCAAGTTGTCAAAGTGTCCCTCTGCTCCTCCTCCTTCTCCACCACCACCTCAGCCTCCACAAATGCTGCTCCATCATAACACATGTGCAGGACACAGTGGTGTCACGCAGTTCTACACATGGTTTGCCTGGGCGAACAAAGTCACACAGGGGAGGAACTGCTCCGTGTCATCCAACAAGAAATCAGTGTGTGGTTTTCTCCGCCATGGTGACAGACAATGGAAGGAACATGGTGTCCGCGCTGCACCGAGGAGGGATGGTCCATGCATGAGTTGGGGTTCTAACTACCTGCCTCAGCCACTATTCTGCTGCCGCCACCCGCCTGATGCCACACATCTGCTGCCAGTTGCACCATCTGCCTCTACAATCTTTACCACGGATTGGAATTGTCCGCCACACTATGGAATTGTGCTACCCTGCATGCTCCTGCTGCTGTTGAGGCCATCTCCACACTATATCATTGTGCCACTCTGCGGGCTCCTGCTCCTGATGCCGCCTCCAGACTCTATCATTGTGCCACTCTGCGGGCTCTTGCTGCTGTTTCTACTGATGCCACCTCCAGACTCTATTGTTGTGCCACTCTGCGGGCTCCTGCTGCCGCTGTTACTGATGCCACCTCCAGACTCTATCACTGTGCCACTCTGCAGGCTCCTGCTGCTGCTACTGATGCCACCTCGAGACTCTATCATTGTTCAACCCTGCGGGCTCCTGCTACTGCTGATGCCACCTCCACACTATATCATTGTGCCACTCTGTGGCCTACTATGTTGCTGCCACTTCCACGTCTCTGACCTCATGCTGCTGGTGCCACCTTTGGAGTTCTTTTTTGTCAAAGGCCTGATATTTTCAGGAAAACTGTAATGTATTATGGATGTGGGGTCTCTAATCTACAAATTAAAATGGAAAATTTCAACTTCTAATGTATTTCAAACTTTGTCATTGTGCCACAATGTGGCCTCCTCTCCTGTTGGCTATATGGGCTCCTGCTGCCGCCACCTCCAGACTCTGTCATTGTGCCACCCTGCGGGTTCCTGCTGCTGCTGATGCCACCTCTACACTATATCATTGTGCCACTCCGTGACCTACCATGTTGCCGCCACCTTCAAACCTCTGACCTCATGCTGCTGGTGCCACCTTTGGACTTCTTTTTTGTCAAAGGCCTGATTTTTCAGGAAAACTGTAATGTATAATGGATGTGGCGTCTCCAATCTGCTGCTACTGATGCCACCTCTACACTATATCATTGTGCCACTCTGTGGCCTACCATGTTGCCGCCACCTCCACACCTCTGACCTCATGCTGCCGTTGCCACCTTTGGAGTTCTTTTTTTGTCAAAGGCCTGATTTTTTTCAGGAAAACTGTAATGTATAGTGGATGTGGCATCTCCAATCTGCTGCTACTGATGCCACCTCCACACTATATCATTGTGCCTCCCTGAGGCTTTCCCTGTTGCTGCCACCAAGTTGCTGACGTCTGTGGGCTCCTGCTGCTACCGCCACCTCCACACTCTGTCATTGGACCACACATGGCTTTCCATGTTGCTGCCAACATGTTGCTGCCACCTGTGGGCTCCTGCTTCTGCTGCCACCTCCACACTCTTATTATTGTGCCACTTTGTGGCCTCCTGTTGCCGCTGCTGATGCTGCTGCTGCCGCCACCTCCGCTGACTGTCATTAGACCACTCTGTGGCTTTCCATGTTACTCTGTGGCTTTCCACCTGTGGCCTCCTGTTGCTGCTGCTACTGCCACCCACCTCCACACTCTTATCATTGTGCCACTTTGTGGCCTACCATGTTTCCGCCACCTCCATAATTTGTCATTGTGCCACTCTGCAGCCTACTTATGCTGCTGCCAACTGACTGATGACTCCCTGGAACACCCTGTGATTTCCAAAATGCTGTTTTCACCCTCCACCACTCTATGACGTTGCCAGTGTTTGGTTTTCCTCTTCATTTCATCTGCCAGAAGGATGAAAAGCTTCAGGATTGATAGCCAAAAGCAGGAGTGGATACAGAACACAGTATCCCATTTGCTGCTCATCTCTGGATCATATTTTGTATCAACTCCTTTTTGTTTTTGGCTTTAGCAATAATGATGGATTATTGACCAAGAGACCGAAAGAGATTGATAGGGATACCCTATAAATTATAGTTCAAGTAAGATATTCTTAGTCAGCATTTAAGACACCTTAGGTATCAGACCTTCAAACTTACAAAGAAATCAAAGGTGTCTTTGCATTATGGTGACACAGGTAGCAACCCTACCTGTGTCACCATAATTAAGAATGACTAAATATTCCTGATGCAATATGTAACAACACACTGAAAAATAAACTAATGTCTTTCAGGGAAGATTAGTTCAGTAAATACCATTGTTAAGACTATGTGTGGTATATGCCTATTCTAAAGTGTATAAAAGACAACTACCTGTTCAAATAAACTGTGCATTTTGTTCAGACTAACATCGTGTCTGTGGTAACTGCATGTCGCCTGGAGCTCAGCGAAATATTTAATAATTCGGCTTCCGTCCAATATACTCACTGCACTGGTCGACTTGAGACCAGACCCCACAACACTGATGCGTGAAAAGAAGGGCAAAATGATTAGTGACGTCAATGCAAAATTATTGCCACCACCGTCTCCACTCTTTAGGGGAATTTCTACATGTATCCGTGTTTAACAGAACAGGTTAAGTCATATTAAAACACAGCATTGTTTGAAGGCCAAACCATGCTCCCTATGCATATTTAAGCATGGCACAACAATCGCGTTAAAAAACAGGTATTTCCTGGCTGCAGAGAGCCTGTAGGGCGAACTGAACTGAATTTTAAAAAATTTGCCCATCTCTACTATTAAGCCCCACAATCGGTTTGTATCCTGACCCCGCAATATTGGTCCCCCCCTGTCCCTTACAGACCCTGTTAGTCCCTAATATGTAATCCCTACGCGTTTCATACGTTGTGTGACGCACTCTTCAGGGGAATAAAGTAGTGGACTATGCAGCCTTGATACTAAGTATGGCTGCAAAAGGGTTAAAATGAATCAAAAACGAGCAGTGGCCGGTATAATACAAGTTATACTAGAATGGTGGCTAGATGTATTGGCATGGGCGCCACAATCTGGTGCTCTCACACTTTTAAAGTTGATGCTGCCCTCCCCCATACACAGTCAGAAAGCTGATAGACTGAGGACTTCCCTCCATCAATGAGTGGGAGGAGCTATGATGTCACTCCCATCCTCCACAGAATGGGAGGAGCTATGATGTCACAGAGTGGGAGGAGCTATGATGCCACTTTCCTCCATCACAAAGTGGGAGGAGCTATTATGTCAATGAGTGGGAGGTGCTATGACGTCATGGATTAGGAGGAGATTTTTCCACACCCCCTCGCTACTCCTCCACTCTGACATTGTTTCGTCATTGAGTGGGAAGAGTCAACTATGGGCGGATTCGGCTTGAGAAGGCAAAAGGCCTTAGTGTCACCATACTGGATACGCCCACACTCCGCCTTCACCTGCACTGCAATGGGATGCTTCAGGATGCAGTTAGAGTTGGACGGAAGTGTTGTTTAACCCCTTAACGCTCTGCGCCGTAGCTCTACGGCGCAGAGGTATAAGGGATGTATGAAGAGGGCTCACGGGCTGAGTCCTCTTCATACAGAGGTGGGGGTTTTTGCATTCTGCACAAAACCCCCACCGCTAATAACCGCGGTTGGTGCTTGCACCGATCGCGGCTATTAACCCTCTAAACGCCGCCCGCAAAGTCGGGCGGCGTTTAAAAGTTTTTCGATCGCCACGCCCCCGAACGTCATCGGGGGGCGGCGATCGGTTACCATGGTAGCCTCGGGTCTTCTCTTGACACGAGGCTACATGGTTTATGCAGGTTCGTTACAATGAGCCAGTGGCTCATTGTAATGTAAGACCTGCAAAAACGCCATATATTGCAATACTGTAGTATTGCAGTATATGGTAGGAGCGATCTGATCATCTAGGGTTAATGTACCCTAGATGGTCTAAAAAATAGTGAAAAAAAAAAGAAAAAAAAAAGTTTAAAAAATAAAAAAAATTAATAAAATATTAAAAGTTCAAATCACCCCCCTTTCCCTAGAACGGATATAAAACATAACAAACAGTAAAAATCACAGACATATTAGGTATCGCCGCGTCCCAAAATGCCCGATCTATCAAAATATAAAAACGGTTACGGCCGGCGGTGACCTCCGAGGCGGGAAATGGCGCCCAAATGTCCAAAATGCGACTTTTACACCTTTTTACATAACATAAAAAATGAAATAAAAAATGATCAAAATGTCGCACAGACCTCAAAATGGTAGCAATGAAAACGTCGCCTCATTTCGCAAAAAATGACCCCTCACACATTTCCGTGCGCCAAAGTATGAAAAAGTTATTAGCGTCAGAAGATGGCAAAAAATTGTTTTTCTTTTTTGTACACATTCGTTTAATTTTTGAAAATGTATTAAAACACAATAAAACCTATATAAATTTGGTATCACCGCGATCGCACCGAACCAAAGAATAAAGTAGGCGTGTTATTTGGAGCGAAGAGTGAAAGTCGTAAAAACTGAGCCCACAAGAACGTGACGCACGTGCGGTTTTTTTTCAATTTTTCCACATTTGGAATTTTTTTTCAGCTTCGCAGTACACGGCATGTTAAAATAAATAACATTACGGGAAAGTAAAATTTGTTACGCACAAAATAAGCCCTCACACAGGTCTGTACACGTAAAAATGAAAAAGTTATGGATTTTTGAAGTTGGAGAGCGAGAAATTAGCCGAAAAACCCTCCGTCCTTAAGGGGTTAAAGTCACCATGGATACACTTCAATCATACTGTATGCTAGCATTATTGTTGCATAATTAAATAAAGGTGTATTATGCTGTACATAATCATCGCTTGGTATGTAGATTAGTGTGCAGATTAGCGCGATCTAGTTGGTTTATAGCTGGCAAGGTAATTGAGGCATTTATATGAAAAGAACAGAAAGAATGAGTCTTTCCCAAAGAGGGTACATGCAGAAGAAAACGCCCACTCAAAATTGCTCTAGAATTATATGAAGCAACCAAAATTTGGCATCTCATTTAGCCCTTTCGGGGCCACCGTGTCTAGCAGAAATATCCACTTTGTTTCTTGCTAGGACTAGCTTGTCCGGTCTATTGATTACTTGGATGCCATGGAAACAGAGCTTACTGGCATCACCATTATAGACTAAGTTCACATGGCGGGCAAGCGGAGTGTCCCTGCTCCAATTCTTATCTTAAACTCACAGATTGTTTTGCCCACGTATTCCATTTTACATTCACAGACTTCTCTATAGATTACTCCTACAGATTTACAGTTAATGTACTGTTAAATCATGTAGGAGTTACCAGTAACTGATGATGTGAAGGACTTGCATATCTTCTAATAGGGACAGGCTACACACCCACTGCACCCAAAATTGCCTGTGACGTTCATTTTGCCCAGCCAAGTCTGATCCTGATGTTACCTGAAATGACTGTGGACAAGCCTGTCGTTCAGTGAAAGTCCTTTTCTATAGGTTACTGTTTGATGCGAATTGATGGCATCTTTCAGATCAGGGTCCATCGTCAATATGTCCCAATGCTTATGCAAAATCCTTTTTGCAGCCTCAGCTCCATTGTTAAACGTGGTGATTAACCTAATGATTTTTTCCTCTTTCTTTCTCACCTGTTTTTTTGTTGTTGAAAGGTGACTTTGGTCATTCTTAAGGGCATCCTGGAAAGCTGTTCTGGATAACCTCTTTCCAGCAATCTATGATGTAAATCCCTGGCTTGCTTGAGAAATAGTTCTGTGGTGGAACAATTACTCCTGAGGCGTAGGTATTGCCCCTTGGGGATGCCACTTCTCAGGGGTAATCATAGTATCATAGTATATATAAGGCTGGAAAAAGACGCAAGTCCATCAAGTCCAACCTTTAAGAATAAAATAAATGTTTTATCCCCATAACCCGTGATATTTTTTCTCTCCAGAAAGGTATCCAGGCCTCTCTTGAACATGTACATAGAGTCCGCCATAACAACCTCCTGCGGCAGAGAGTTCCATAGTCTCACTGCCCGTACAGTAAAGAACCTTTGTCTATGTTGATGGTAGAATCGCCTCTCCTCTAGGCGTAGAGGATGCCCGCTTGTCCTGGTCACAGGCCTAGGTATAAAAAGATCTTTGGAGAGATCCTTGTACTGTCCGTTCAGGTATTTGTACATTGTAATGAGGTCTCCCCTCAGTCGTCTTTTTTCTAAACTGAATAATCCCAAATTTTTTAATCTGTCAGTGTATTCTAATCCCCCCATTCCCCTAATAATCCTGGTTGCTCTCCTCTGCACCCGTTCCAGCTCTACTATATCCTTTTTATACACTGGTGCCCAAAACTGTACACAATATTCCATGTGTGGTCTGACCAGGGATTTGTATAAGGGCAAAACTATGGGGCAGATTTATCAAGTGTCTGAAAGTCAGAATATTTCCAATTGCCCATGGCAACCAATCACAGCTCCCCTTTAAAATATTCATGAGCACTGGTGAAATGAAAGGTGAGCTGTGATTGGTTGCCATGGGTAACTGGAAATATTCTGACTTTCAGACTGCTTGATAAATCTGCCCCTATGTCTTTATCATGAGAAACTATTTCTCTCTTGATACATCCCATAATTTTATTTGCTTTAGCAGCAGCCGCCTGGCTCTGGTCAGTAAAATTAAGTTTACCATCCACCAATACCCCCAAGTCCTTTTCAGCTCCAGTTTTACTAAGTAATTGACCGTTTAGAACATAATTATACTTTTTGTTTCCATGGCCCAAGTGCATAACTTTACATTTATCTACGTTAAACCTCATCAACCATTTCTCTGCCCACTCCTCAAGCTTCCACAAATCCCTCTGTAATGCTAAACTATCTACCTCAGTATTTATTACTTTACACAGCTTAGTATCATCTGCAAATATTGAAACTTGACTGTGTAAACCCACTACAAGGTCATTAATAAAAATATTAAAAATAAGAGGCCCCAATACTGACCCTTGTGGCACTCCACAGGTAACATCAACCCAATCCACCCTCTGTTTTCTATCACTAAGCCAATTACTTACCCAAATACACAGATTTTCTCCTATTCCCAGCAGTCTCATTTTATATACCAACCTTTTATGTGGCACGGTGTCAAATGCCTTTGAAAAGTCCAGATATACAACATCCACAGCGTCTCCCAGATCCAGTCTTGAACTTACCTCCTTGTAGAAACCAATCAGATTAGTCTGACAGGACCGATCTCTCATAAACCCATGTTGACGCTGGATTATAAGGTTGTGCACAGTGAGATACTCTAGGATAGCATCTCTAACAAACCCCTCAAATATTTTCCCCACCACAGCAGTTAGACTCACGGGTTTGTAGTTTCCAGGATCGCTATTTGATCCTTTTTTGTATATTGGTACCACATTTGCTATGCGCCAGTCCTGTGGAACATAACTAGTCCTCAGTGAATCTTCAAATATTAAAAATAACGGTCTGTCTATCACCGTACATAATTCATGCAGAACCCGGGGGTGTATGCCATCTGGCCCCGGTGATTTATCTATCTTAGTGGTTGCGAGGCGGCGCCGTACCTCTTCCTGGGTTAAACTGTTGACATTCCAAAAAGAATTTACATTATTCCTCATTCCCCACCAGGGGATTTTCCTGGGTAAAGACAGTTGAGAAGGCGACATTCAGTAGATTGGCCCTTTCCTCATCTCCTTCCACCATGACCCCCATGTTATTTCTAAGGGGACCCACACTCTCTGCTTTTAGTTTCTTATCATTTATATACTTGAAAAATAATTTGGGATTATTTTTGCTCTCCCTGGCAATATTTCTCTCAGTCTCTATTTTTGCGGCCTTTATCTGCTTTTTACTGGATTTATTTTTCTCTCTATAATCCTGTAATGCCTCATCGCTACATTCACGTTATAGCACCTTAAACGCTTTATTGTATTGTTTTCCTTACAAGACTAGTTAGCCACACAGGCTTTTTATTGTTCCTTTTATACTTTTCCCATAAGGTATGGACTTTTTCAGAATATATGAGAAAAAGTCCCATTTTGGGGGGGGGGCTTTTGTCTTTGAGAACATTATCCCAGTCTATGCCTTTAAGGTCTTCCATTAGTTGCTGAAAATTTGCCCTCCTTAAGTTTAGAGTGTTAGATGCCCCTTCACTAACGCTCTTAGTAAAGCGTAATACAAAATCAATGATATTATGATCACTATTCCCCAGGTTCCCCCCAACCTGTAGTTTTGATACCCTATTAGGTCTGTTGGTAAGGATAAGGTCCAGCAGTAATGGGTGGCTACTCTCCCATCTTAAAAGGGGGTTGGTAGAGGTTGTTTTACGATAAACCTCGGTGAGTATGGTGCCCTCACAATTCTTAGAAACCAAATCATCCAAGAATGGGAGGCTTTTCTCTGAACTTTCGTGGGTAAAACTTAGCCCTATGGTGTTATCATTAAGCTGCCGTACAAATGTAGAAAACATGGCTTGTGAGCTCTGCCAGATTACTAGGACATCATCAATGTACCTATACCAGGCATCAATGTTTAAAGTTGGGCTCTGAGAAAACACAGGTTTCCTCCCACCAGACCAGGAGCAGATTCGCATAGTTTGGCGCAGATGGCCAACACATTGCGGTGCCCCTTAGCTGGTGGTAGAATTTGCCATTAAAGACAAAGAAGTTCCTCGTCAAACAGAATTCTAGAGCTTTCAAGATTAATGAATTGTGTCTTTCTTGTTGAATTCCCCTTGATTTGAGAAAATGGGCTAACGCTCGTAAACCCATTTTTATGAGGGATATAAGAGTAAAGCACTTCAATGTCTATACTCCCTAATAGATGCCTTCCAATTTTGACAACAGATCTAAAGTGTCCCGAGTATAGGACGGAAGCGCTACCACAAATTCTCTCAAAACTTTGTCCAGGTAGATTCCTAAGTTTTGAGTAATGTTGCCTACCCCTGATACAATTGGACGTCCCTTCAGGGGAGACACCCCTTTATGTACCTTCGGAAGGCTATAGAACGTCGCAACTACCGGATTTTGGGGCAACAGAAATTTATACTCTAAATCATCTATCAAGCCTTCAGAATTGGCCTGTAATAGGAGAGATTGTAATTCTTTCAAGTATATCTCAGTCGGGTTGTTTAGAAGAATTTCATATGCTCCCCTATCCTTAAGCAGGTCAAGACACATTTTTTTGTAGTTAGATGTATTCATAACTACCGTGTTACCGCCTTTATCTGAGGGCTTAATTGTAATTGAAGGTTCTTTTTCCAGAGCCTGCATCTGTTCCTTACTTAAATTAAACTGTTTATCCAACTGCCTAAGATCCTGTATGACCCTGTATTCTGTGATTCCCGTGTTCTTGTGTATTCTGTGATTCCCGTGTTCCTGTGGTGATTACCGTGTTCCCATGTTCCTGAATCCTGTGGCGGTCCTGTAATCCTGTGGCGATCCTGTAATCCTGTGGCGGTCCTGCAATCCTGTGGCGGTCCTGCAATCCTGTGGCGGTCCTGCAATCCTGTGGCGGTCCTGCAATCCTGTGGCGGTCCTGCAATCCTGTGGCGGTCCTGTAATGCTGAGGCGGTCCTGTAATCCTGTGGCGGTCCGATATCCTAGTGGTCTTCCGAGGTCCTACCAGCCGTCCTTCCAAGGTCCTGCCAGGTGTCCTTCCGAGGTCCTGCCAGCCGTCCTTCCGAGGTCCTGTAATCCCGAGGTCCTGTCATCCCGTGGTCCTGCCTGCCCGTGTCCCTACCTTGGCTGCCACCGCGGGCCTAGTCGCACCCGTGGAGTGACCTGGTGGCTCCCCGCCGCAGCAAGTCCATGCCGCTTTGCAGCGGGCTCTGGCGAAGACCAGGAGTCCACTTAGACTCCGCTCCCGGGTTGTGGCTGGCATCTCTATCTCCCATAGTGGTCCAGGGAGTCCACAGACAGTAGTCTGATCCGGCCATGGACTCCGCCAAGGTCATGATCTCTCCAGAAGTCGCCTCAGCCTCCGCAGCTTGCCAGTGCTGCTCCGGCTTTTCCAGAAGCAGCTCCGGTGACTCCGCAGCTTCCCACGGCTGCACCGGCCTCCCCTGAGGCCGCTCCAGAGTCTCCACCGGCCTCCCCTGAGGCCGATCCAGAGTCTCCACCGGCCTCCCCTGAGGCCGCTCCAGAGTCTCCACCGGCCTCCCCTGAGGCCGCTTCAGAGTCTCCACCGGCCTCCCCCGAGGCCGCTTCAGAGTCTCCACCGGCCTCCCCCGAGGCCGCTCCAGAGTCTCCACCGGCCTCCCCCGAGGCCGCTCCAGAGTCTCCACCGGCCTCCCCCGAGGCCGCTCCAGAGTCTCCACCAGCCTCCCCTGAGGCCGCTCCAGAGTCTCCACCGGCCTCCCCCGAGGCCGCTCCAGAGTCTCCACCGGCCTCCCCCGAGGCCGCTCCAGAGTCTCCACCGGCCTCCCCCGAGGCCGCTCCAGAGTCTCCACCGGCCTCCCCTGAGGCCACTCCAGAGTCTCCACCGGCCTCCTCAGGGGCCGCTTCAGAGTCTCCACCGGCTCCGGTGTGCCTAGAGCCGACCCAGCCTGTGGCTTCCCAAGTCTTCCCGGTGAGGAGGCGAAGAAAAAAGAACAGCGGGCTGAAGAAGCAGAGAAGAGGGGCCTAAGGTAGGGGGTATTGTCACGGTTACACCCGCGATCCTCGGTACGGATCGCGGGTGCACCCGTGCCTGCTGCCCCAGTCCTCGCTCCCCCTGCCCTCACTTACCTCTCCTGGCTCCGGTCTGTACTCTGGCTACCGGCGTGTAGGCCGCATGCTTCTTCCCTGCCGTTGCACGCTCCCGCCACTAGGGGGTGGGGGCGCGCGCGGACTTCTCCCAGCCTTAAAGGGCCAGCGTCCTTCTTATTGGCTCTGGCATTCCAGACTCGGCTATATAGCCTGGCGACTCCCATCATCCCCTGCGGGATCTTCATGTCCTGTTACTGAAGAGAGAGCCCTCTGTGTTCCTGAGCATTTCCAGATGCCTCCGTGTATTCTGTGATTCCCGTATTCTTGTGTACTCTGTGATTCCCGTGTTCCTGTGGTGATTCCCATGTTCCTTTGGTGATTCCCGTGTTCCTGAATCCTGTGGCGGTCCTGTAATCCTGTGGTGGTCCTGCAATCCTGTAGCAGTCCTGCAATCCTGTGGTGGTCCTGCAATCCTGTGGCGGTCCTGTAATCCTGTGGTGGTCCGGTATCCTAATGGTCTTCCGAGGTCCTGCCAGCCATGCTTCCGAGGTCCTGTCATCCTGAAGGTCTTGTCATCCTGTGGTCCTGCCTGCCCCGTGTCCCTACCTTGGCTCCCACCGCGGGCCTAGTCGCACCTGTGGAGCGACCTGGTGGCTCCCCGCCACAGCAAGTCCATCCCGCTTCTCGGCGGGATCTAGCGAAGACCAGGAGTCCACTTAAACTCAGCTCCCGGTTTGCAGCTGGCATCTTTATCTCCCGCGGTGGCCCAGGGAGTCCACAGACAATAGTCTCAAGGGACTATTTCCCATAGACTGTGACAATCCTATCGGATACCAAATACTACTCACCCCTTGAGTCCAACCCCCAACAGGAGCATATGGAACAGCTTACCAATATGCTGAGGGAAGCCCTACATTCAGGGATCCTAAACAAACAAGAACACCAGTACATTATACCTAAGATCCCAAGAACGGCATTGTTTTATTATCTCCCAAAAATCCATAAGGATACACTGCATCTACATGGACACCCAATTATATCAGGCACCAACTCCCTGACCTCGAACTTGTCAGAGTATGTGGATACTCTTTTTCAAGGGTATGTTCCACACAACTCATTGTAATACTAAAATGATTCCAATGGAAACCAACGCTTCTCCTAATGAGTATGGATGTGACAGCGTTATACACAAACATATCCCACACCTAGGGCATACAGTCTATCTCTCAAGTACTTAAGAGAAACTCTAAAATACCAACCCCTCAGATCAACTTCATCTTACAGAGTACCCAGTTCATTCTGGATCACAATGTTTTCATGTTCCAGTCATCTCTATACACTCAAAAAAGAGGCACAGCCATGGGGACGGGGTTTGCCCCAAGCTACGTGAATTTGTTCATGGGGGAGTTTGAGGAGACTTTCATTAAAGGGAACCCCCAATACAAAAACAAAATTGTTGTGTTTAAACGTTATATAGAGACAATCTATTTATGATATGGGATGGTACAGAGGCAGAAGCCAGCGAATTTCTAAGTACTATCAACAACTCCTGGGGTATTTCCCTTACATTAAATACCTCCCCGCACAAGATCAAATTCCTTGACCTCCTAATAACAGTAGACCCTACAGGAACCAAGCTCCACACGGAGACTTTCTTTAAGTCTGTGGATGTTAACAGATTCCTTGATTTCTCCAGTTCCTATCACAAGAAGTGGCTAAAGACCATCCTGTACAGTCAGTGTAAGAGGATACGGAGAAACTGTACCAACACAGCAACCTTCAAGACCCAGTCGGCGATCCTCAAGAACAGATTTATACAGAAGGGGTATTCAAAAAAAGTCATTGAAGATGCATACCAAACAACAAACCACCTTACCCAACATGATTGCCTCCAACCATCCCGCAAACCACCGAGGCAAGATAAAGATAGGAGCCTAGCGTTCATTACCACCTACTCCTCAGACCACGAAAATATAAAAGAAGTTCTGGATAAGCATTGGCCCATACTCCAAGAAGATCCCTTCCTTGGGAAAATTCTTTCTAAAAATTCCACGCTAAACTACAGCGTGCTCCATCTCTAAAATCAGTTCTCGTCCCTACCAAAATGCACCAAACAGATACAGAAAATAATACGGCACCCCTTCAACCCTAATGACAAGTCTGTTCCCCACACTCCTAGGCACCTTTAGGTGCAACAGTTCCAGGTGCCTCACCTGTGAGGTCATTCAACACAGGAAAGCAATATTTAATTCTTATACCAGCACGGAGTCATTCCCGATTCAGTTCTTTCTGATTTGTGCTTCAGAATATGTAATATATCTTCTAGAGTGACCCTGTACGAGGGTAGAACCACGCAACCGTTCAGAGAGAAGGTAAACACTCACCGTAATAAGGTAAAAACAGGGTTCCAGTAACACAGTGTCTCCAGACACTTTAAGACTCATCATAACAGTGACTTCAAATTGGCCAAGTTCTGCCTAATTGAACACATCCCAAATAACCATCAACCCTCTCAACCAACTGATAAGAAGAGAAAACTTTTGGATATACAAACTGAGCACCATGTGCCCGTATGGGCTGAACGAAACATTGGAGAAAGTTTAAAGAAATTCGGCCACCCACTTTCATTTTACTTTTTGTGAGACTCTCCACATTTTTCACACATATTCCCCAAAATCCCTTAATATAGTCAACCCCTCCCACCTTCCCCAGTCTCCTAACCATACAAACCATACAAAACTATCCATTAGTTCTGTCATTGCCCCCCCCCCCTTTTTTTGAAATTTAAACTCCACCAAGCCGACAGAGCTGTCATTTGCGCTACCGCCAGCTTAGACAAGACCTCTATTCAGTAAGTTCTACCTATGCCTTTTTCCTATCTATTCCGATTTGGATCATAAAATGCCACTCACTTCATCTTAGGACTACTTGCTCACTAACATGTCCCAGCATCAGAACAACATACACCCAAAGTCGCTCTAGTCACTTTGGTACTACTGCGCCCTGTGTGTTCTTGTATAAAGGTCAGTGTGAACAGCGCATCTATAGTCAATAGTTATAATTGAGAAACATAGAAACCCTTTAATATCATCCGTATCTGGGCGTATGATTGCGTGGTACAACTCGGCTGTAAAGATCTAATACGCTGGAGGCTATCTGGATAGATAGCCTCCGGCGTATTAGATCTTTACAGCCGAGTTGTACCACGCAATCATACGCCCAGATACGGTCAGTACTTAATACATCTATTTCTGGACTTCCATGTACTGCATTTCTTGCATAATTAATATTAAGTGCTCTATTTATGACTGCTTTTTTGTACACTAGCCATATAAAATAAAACACTCCTATACCTGTACCTCGTCGATTTACTCTTTTTAATGTGAACTATGAATATACCGTATATACCAGCGTATAAGACGACTTTTGAAGACAGAAAAATCTTCTGTCTTCTCTGGGGTCGTCTTATACGGCGGCGGTCGGGTCCCGGTGCATGGAGAGGGCTCACGGGCTGAGCCCTCTCCATAGCCGGTAAGTCTTTGCTGCATATTGCAGCAAAGGCTTACCGGTAACACCCGCGATCGGTGTTTGCACAGCGATGGCTGCCGGCAGCCTCAAAAAGACATCGGGGCGCATACTCACCCTCCGTTGGCCCCGATATCCGCGCGGCTCGTCTTCCGCGCCGTCTTCTTTCTTCTGCTGGGCGCTGCCATGCTTTTCCCCGGGGCGGCGCCTAGTATGACGTCAGCAGCGGCGCGTCATACTAGGCGCCTGCCGGGGAAGATCAATGGCGGCTCCCGGCAGAATAAAGAAGACGGTGCGGACATCGGGGGAGCAGCGCAGCACATCGGGGCCACCGGAGGTGAGTATATAAGTTTTTTTTTTTTTTTTTTATGCTGGGCTGGGCTGTGCTGTATACTACTGGGGGCTGTGTACTACTGGGGGCAGTGCTGTATACTAATGGGGGCAGTGCTGTATACTACTGGGGGCTGTGCTGTATACTACTGGGGGCTGTGCTGCATACTACTGGGGGCTGTGCTGCATACTACTGGGGGCTGTGCTGCATACTACTGGGGGCAGTGCTGTATACTACTGGGGGCAGTGCTGTATACTACTGGGGGCTGTGCTGTATACTACTGGGGGCTGTGCTGTATACTACTGGGGTCATAAGAATTTACATTAAAAAAAGGACCATGTTAAATTCAAATCTGTTTTTTTTTTAATTTTTACCGGTGTTTTGTATGCGTTGGAAAAGGGGTAGTCTTATACGGCGAATATATCTTAAACTCTATATTTTAAACAGGAAAGTAGGGGGGTCGTCTTATACACCAGGTTGTCTTATCCGCCAGAATATACGGTAGTTTTTATTGGATATTATTAATTATTATAAAAAACATTGGAATTTGGCTGGCATCTTCCAGTCTGCCATATACGCTCTTTTATCATCCCCTCTGACCCCTGAGAATATTTATTTATGTGTGTATCCATTTTTTATTTATATTTATGCATTTTTAATCACCAATTGACACACTGATTTATGTATGTTTTTATTCATTTATAAAAAAACGCATGACGTTGTATGGCTGAAGCACCTGGTCTGACAAGTCCACCCCTCCCATGTACTTGTAGGAATCTAAAATACAGTCCGGGTTGGGGGCTTCTGTACTGGTACCTCATACTGGGACAGGGGTGGGTGGTGTGCCCAGGTTAATACAAGGACCTCTCTCTTGTCCTTGTACTTAACACACAATACAGAGTTGCTGAATAGTGCCCTCCTCATGCTTTTTCATTTTCTGCCCAAGCAGCGACTTAGGGAGAACTCACTGATTTCTGCGTACAGTGCCGCATACCGCAGTATTTCAGGATGCGAGGCACTTGAACAAGTAATAGCCCTGGTCCAGCAGTGGCTGCACCAAATCCCACACTATCTTCCTTGTAAAACCCAGGTACTGGCGGGATTGAAGTCTCCCTTTAAATTGTACCAGGAACTAGTCTATGCTCACATGTTTGGTGGGGGTATATGCCTGGGCACTAAAATGATCTATTATGGGCATGACCTTAAATAAACTGGGGTCATCTCTGCTAATCACCATGCGGAACATTGGGGTGTGTCTGTGCTCCAGTATTCCCTGATTGACGGCTTCTTTACAATCCCCTTAAGAAGTATTATGCCTCAATACTTCTCCATCTCTGTGACAGTGACAAGGGTTCACCTGTAGGGTTGTGCATAAAATGAAGTGAGGTTTTGGGCAATATGCCGTGCAGCGTAGAGAATGGTCTGCACTACAATTAAATTCAACGGCTCCTCATCATAAAAAACTTTAAAAAGTCCACAGCTTTGAGCCCTACCGTATCAAATTTAATTCCAGGTTGGCCCAAAAAGTAGGGGACCTGAGGGTACTCATGTGGGGGTCAGTGGAAGCCCCAACCACTTCTCCTGCAGAAGTCCCAGGAACTTCAATCGCAAAAATCCCAGGCACTTGAACTGTTCAGCGCCTTCTTGGGGGTCCTTTTTGGTCACTGGAAGATGACCAGGAGGATCATGATATGTAAAATTGTCATCATCCCCACTAGCTGATTCGGTATCAGAGGCCAGCATGTTCTATGCCTCCAACATGGTGTGCATCTTCTGAGACATTGCAAGCAAAAAAGTGATAATGCACACCAAACTACACAGACAAGTCGGACAGATGGCACAAAAAAAATAAAAAAAAGAGATAATGCACACCAAACTACACAGACAATCCGCACAGATGGCACACACACAAAAATAGTGTTTTGGTGCACACAGCACCACTCTGCTCCTCTCTCCAGCAATAGCAAACTAAAATGGTGCTGCCGGAAGAAAGGAAGGAGCAAAAAACAAGTTTTTAGCCCAAAACTCTGTGATTGGCCAGTCATGATTGACTATCGATTGGTCGGGTGACGTCGGCAGGAGATCACCTGCGTCCCATTGCCATGTCACCATGTCACGTGATGTGATGACACAGGATCCCCTGGTGCACTCACGCTCATACTAACGCTACACTGAGCACTATTCGCAGGAGCCGGCACAGTACTAGTATGGCACTGAGCGGTAAGGGGTTAAAGATATAATTGACCGCATTAACAAGTAAATAATTTCTCATTTCACTCACTCCATTAATCCCCTTCCTTCCAGTACTTCACCCTGTTCACTCTCTTCCTTTGATCCAGTCACAGAGGCAGAATGCCCAGGCTCCTTTCCTCTGCCTGTTCCACTACCTGCATCAGTGACCCCATCCCCTCAACCTCTCTCTTTTGGTAATGTTCCCTCTTATTTCAAGTATGGGGTTTTTACCCCATTACTAAAGACACCTACCTTCCCTGGAACCATCCAGTCTTTAATCTCCCTTTCATCACCAAACTTTCAACTAACCAGCTCTCTCTCAGCTAACTCCCTCATCAATACCCTATAGTCATGGCCATAAGTTTTGAGAATGATACAAATGTTATTTTTTAAAAAGCCTACTGCATCAGGTTTTATAATGGCAATTTGCATATACTTTAGAATGTTATAAAGAGTGATCAGCTTAACAGCAATTAATTGCAAAGTCATTAGAAAATGAACTTTTTCCCCCCAAAACAAATTTTAACTTCATTGCAGGCCTGCCTTAAAAGGAGCAGCTAACATCGTTTCAGTCATTGCTCCATTAACACAGGTGTGGGTGTTGATGAGGACAGGGCTGGAGATCAATCTGTCATGATTAAGTAAGAATCACACCATTGGACACTTTAAAAGGCATCATTGTTTCTCTTCTGTTAACTATGGTTATCTCTAAAGAAACACGTGCAGTCATCGTTGCACTGCACAAAACTGCCCTAAAAGGGAAGAGTATCGCAGCTAGTAATCTATCGCATCATCAAGGAATTCAAGGAGAGAGGTTTCATTGTTGCCAAAAAGGCTCTAAGGCACCCAAGAAGGACCAGCAAGCGCCAGAACCTTCTCTTAAAAGTGTTTCAGCTTTGGGATCGGGCAACCAGCAGTGCAGAGCTTGCTCAGGAATGGCAGCAGGCAGGTGTGAGTGCATCTGCATTAACTGTAAGGCGGAGACTCTAGTAGCAAGGCACGGTGTCAAGGAAGGCAGAAAAGAAGCCACTTTTATCCAGAAAAAAACATCAGGGACAGACTGATATTCTGCAAAAGGTACAGGGAGTAGACTGCTGAGTAATTTTCTCTGATGAATCCCCTTTTCGATTTTTTGGAACATCTTGTTCGGAGAAGACAAAGTGAGCGATACCACCAGTCTTGTCTCATGCCAACTGTAAAGCATCCTGCAATAATTCATGTGTGGGGTTGCTTCTCAGCCAAGGGAATTGGCTCTCTCACAGTCTTGTCTAAAAACACATCCATGAATAAAGAATGGTACCAGAATGTCCTCCAAGAGAAACTTCTCCCAACCGTCCAAGAGCAGTTTGGTGGTCAACAATGTCTTTTCCAGCATGATGGAGCACCTTGACATAAAGCAAAGGTGATAACTAAATGGCTCAGGGAACAAAACATAGAGATTTTGGGTCCATGGCCTGGAAACTTAATCCCATTGAGAACTTGTGGTCAATCATCAAGAGACGGGAGGACAAACAAAAACCAACAAATTGTGACATGCAAGCATAGATTGTGCAAGAATGGACTGCTATCAGTCAGGATTTGGTCCAGAAGTTGATTGAGAGCATGCCAGGGAGAATTGCAGAGGTCCTGAAGAAGAAGGGTCAACACTGCAAATATCCGCTAGCTGCATTAACTCATTTTAACTGTCAATAAAAGCTTTTGTTACTCATAATATGATTGCACTTGTATTTCTGTATATGATAAAAACATCTGACAAACACACATAAAATCCAGAGGGCAACAGATCATGTGAAAATATAAAATTTGTGTCATTCTCAAAACGTATGGCCATGACTGTACAATTTGGTTTTCGTACTAGCATTCCACTGAAACTGCTCTTTCTAAGATCTCCAATGATTTCCTTACTCTTCTTGATCTCTCTGTAAAATTTCATATTGTGGAACATCATCTCCTTTTTTAGGGTGCTACGCTCTATTGACAAGAAGGATACGTTACTCTCTTGGGTTTTTTCCTATCTTTCTAACCACACTTTTAGTGTCTCATTTTCTGGATGTCTCTGTTCTTATCTTCCTACTTTCGGGGTTCCTCAGGGCTCTGTCTTAAAGTGTAACCCTCATTTCAAAAAACTTTTGATATGTTGTAGGGCAGGTCATTTTAAGCACTTTTGCAATTGGATTAGTTACCCGAATCTTGCTCCTTCCTCTTGAATTCTGCAGACTTCCCCTAGATGGCAGTGACTGCTCAGATAGCCGTTACTATGGACATTCCATCTTCAGAAAGAAGACTAGGGGCAGGAGACACGCCCCCATCCCCCTCCCTGCTCACAGCTGATCACCTCATGGCTCAGTGCTGCAGCACTCATGTGTCACTTCTCCACCAATGTCATGTGCTGACAGGAACAGTGACTAATGTAGTGACCAAACACCTACACTTCTCTCTCCTCAGCTTTCCCTACAGCTGTGTATAACAAATAATTCACACTGACAGAAACTGCAGCGCCCCCTCCCCCCATCACCTCACACAAGGAAGTGGCCGGAGACATTCTCCAAGCTGTGCCCTCATGTGCTGTGCTGGAGTGTTACTTAGGTAGGTACATGGATAAATAAATATTAGATGGATAGATATGAGATGGATAGATATGAGATGTATAGATAGATGGATAGATAGATGGATAGATAGATATGAGATAGATGGATAGATAGATATGAGATAGATGGATAGATAGATAGATAGATAGATAGATATGAGATAGATGGATAGATAGAAAGATATGAGATAGATGGATAGATAGAAAGATATGAGATAGATGGGTAGATAGGTAGATGTAAGATGGATAGCTAGATGGATAGATAGATAGATATGAGATAGATGGATGGATAGATAAGAATACGAAAATAGGCAGCACTCCAGGGCGTACGGTGAAAAAACTTCTTTTATTCCATGCTTCAAAGTTACATAGTGCAGCAACGTTTCAGCTCCAAAGAGCCTTTTTCAAGCTAAGTGACATCAGTGGGAGCCATACATTTATACTAAACATAGTGGTCACATGACCCGACATAACCCCTCCCCCTCAATATCATATTACATCATTATATTCAAATAAAGTGCACGTTTTTTCTTAAAAAATACATAAAAAGTATCATAGTGTTGCCAACGATTTATACAGTCATAAAGTGCATACAGTGTTAGTGTGTTTATACATAATTGTCATCTAGTGTCTCGTGCGTCCTGTGTTTGATAAAGTGTCAAGTACAATAAACATTAAAAACATGCGATTCATAATTCCTATATAGTAGTATATGTTTTGGGATCTCACCATCCGTTCCATGTGCTGTATCGTATAAGAAACCAACGCTGAGTGCGCGCCTGCGATCACCTCGTATGACACGCAGCGGTGAAACGCAAGCCAGCGGAGGATTCATTGCGCATGTCCGCGCTGCAGAGCAGGTCGTCAAGGAGATCCATGGGACGCTTCTACGTCACTGGAAAGGCGGGTTCTAGTGGTGCAGATCGCACTGCATGAAAGGGCTAGGTAATGCTGCGGTAATGTAAGACAGTATATATGCGGCAATAACTGCCTGATTGACGGTCACTGGCACAGCAGAGGGCATTCTGATCTTATGCTCCCTATATAGAGGGAGCAATTAAGAAAAATGTACAGTTTGGGGAACAATGGGTCCGGTCCCTATGTAATAAGGAACACAGCCCCTCAGGCATAAGTCATAACTCCTCGTACAATCTCTGTACACTTCATGGAGTTTGTGCCACTAATCCCACTATATAGTCAAGTTACGTTAATGTAGGCCACTCTCATGGCACATATTGTGACCATCATAATTCTCATGGTACATATAGTACCTATATTGTATATGGCTACCAGTTCAATTCCAGCATATCAAAAGTTGCAGAAAAAACTTTTTCAAAAAAAACTTTTTCAAAAAAACGGACAGCAGCGCTCTGATGGTTAGGCACAAAAAGAATACAGCCAAAAAGTTGCATGGAGTTTGGATGGTGAGAAAGTATCCCGATTTAGCTTCCATATGGTCTTGTAATCTGTAAGACAGAAAAAATACTGTTTTAATATAGACATTACATAGTTTATACAGAAAAAATTGAAGGAATCAAATATTGATGAATCGACTCACTTGTTGCTTATACCACCTAAATAGTTTAAGAACATCCACAGATCTGAACACCAAAATATACATTAAATACTTGTGAGCTTAAAATCCACGTTTAAACCTTTTGGTTTTAAACAGTCAAGGGTATGTATCCATTTTAACTCCTTTCTTTTTAGTACACGTTCTCTATCCCCACCTCTTCGTAGTGGGGGAACATGGTCAATGAGCTGAAACCTTAGATCCTTTTCTGTATGCCCAGCTTCAATGAAATGTTTTGATACGGGCAGGTCCCTCCTCCCACTCCGTATCGTATATCTATGTTGGTTGAATCTTACTTTAAATTCAAGGGTGGTCTCACCTATATAGATCAAACCACAGGGACAACTCAACATATAAATCACAAAACAACTGTCACAATTCAAGTAGTGTTTAACCTTATATTCAGTATCATTGTGGGAAAAAGTAGATCCTTTATTCATTTGCTTGCAGTTAATGCAGCTGCGGCAAGGGAATGAACCCTTTCTCAGCTGTCCAAAAATACCAAGTTGTTTACTTTTTCGGATTGGTCCAATATCTGATCTGACCACCCGGTCCCTGATGGACTGCGATTTCCGATAGGAGAAGAGTGGGGGATTTTGGAATTCTATGACAGAGGTTGGACCACCTGATAATTTCGACCAATGTCGCCGAATGATGTTTGAGATGGCGATACTTTGTTCGCTGTATGTAGATACAAACGGGAGCCTTTTTAAGGGGGGGCGTATAGACATAGGGGATAGTAATTCATTCCTCTCTATTTGTTTAGTTTTTTCTAGGTTCTGCTGTATTACACTGTTGGGGTAACCCCGTTGTGAAAATTTGTCCGCCATGTTATGTAGATTTTTATTTACCTTTTGTGAATTACTTGTGATGCGTTTGACACGCAACAATTGACTGTATGGTAATGTTCTAATCATGGCACGGGGATGATGGCTCTCGTACCTCAACAGGGTGTTTTTATCCGTAGGTTTCACATAAATGTCTGTTTCTAAAACTCCCATATCGTATGTCACTAGAACATCCAAAAATTGGATTTCCTTTCTAGAGTGTACAAGTGTAAATTTTATAGTTTCATCTACAGTATTGAGATACGAATGAAACTCAAATAACTCCTGTTCAGTACCCGTCCAAATGAGGAAGATGTCGTCTATATACCTCCACCATCGCAGACATTGTCCAAAATGGGTGGAGGCATAGACGGCATCTTCCTCTAGGGCCCTCATGACTATGTTAGCGTAGGTGGGTGCCATATTGGCACCCATTGCTACCCCCATTAGTTGAAGAAAATATTCATCTCCAAATAAAAAATAATTATTACTCAATACTAACTCCAGAAGCTGTATGATAAATTCTTGTGTTTTTGGCGTGTATTCCATATTCATTAGTTTTCGTCTCACGGCATCAATGCCCCTTGTATGATCAATAGATGTATAGAGCGACACCACATCAAACGAAGCTAATATGATGTCACCTGTAATGTCAGTCTCTATTGTTCTAAGCTTGTTAATAAAGTCCGTGGTGTCACAAATATATGACTGGCCCGAAATTGAAAGGTCCCGTAGTACTTTGTACAAAAAAATGGCTATATTGGAGAAAATGGAACCCGTACTTGATACAATCGGCCTGCCCGGTGGAGAAACAAGACTCTTGTGGATTTTAGGCAAGGTGTATAGGATTGGTATGGTAGGGTGTTCAATAACCAAAAACATACATATCCTCGTCAATAATTCCATCGGATATTGCAGGTTCCAATATCTGTTTAATTTTCCTAGCAAGGATAAATTTGGGATCTGTGGATATGTTGCAGTAAACCGTGGTATCCGCTAGTTGTCTACGGATTTCTGCTATATAAGAGCTGGTGTCCATGACGACGACCGCACCGCCTTTCTCAGCAGGCTTAATGGTGAGGTCGCCGTCATGGGCCAGCTCCTCCAATGCAGAGATTTCAGCTCTAGTGAAATTTGGATGACATAACCCATTCTCAGTTGTAGATTTACGCAGTTGTTGTATCTCAAATCTTACTGCCGAGGTGAATGCCTCAATATGAGGCGCACTCACGTCGGGAGTAAATGTACTGACATTTCGTAATTGCTATTTTTTAAGGGATAATTCAACATTTCTCACAATATTATTACCAACATTTGTATCTTGATTATTAAAGTAATGCTTTAATTTAATATTACGAAAAAAATTCTGTAGATCGACCTCTACCTGGAACCAGTCAGGTTTTGATGCAATACAAAATGATAAGACTGACATTTGATTATCTGTAAGTATTTTGGATGAAATATTTAGCACTAATAAAGGTTTGGATTTCTCTTTCTGAGGGCCATTGCCGGTGTCATGGATTTCTGTTTCGGTTTTGTGGAGTTTTCTGGCTCTATGGTGCTTTCTTCCTCCTCTCCTGGTTTTGGGCTGTCGTGTAGATGTCGTGACTCTAAAAAAGAAGGTGAGTCCATGGATGTAGTGTCCCTTATACTTTCTTGTCTCCCATTTCTCCTTGTGTTAGGAGCACGATTTTTACGTTTTTGATATGTTTCTTTTTGATTAAGCGATGTATGTGCTCCTTGCCATCCATAAATAAGTCCGGATTTGTAGTCCTGCGTGTCTCGGTTCCACTTTTTCCGCTTGATTTCCTCTTGTTCTTGTTTAAAATTTGAGGATCTTGTGTTCACTAGGTCTTTATATTTCAAAAAATCTTCTTCTGTAATAGACTCTTTTAGTGTTGTTTCGGTTGTTTGTAATTTCGTTTTTAATAAAGTAATTTCTTTCTTTAAATATTCAATATTGAGCAACATGAGATCCATGGAGTATTTGTTGGATATCTGTGTATCTCACAGAATTCAGTTTCATGTTGGAAAAACGTAGGTGTAATTCTGGAGCGCATACCTCTTGGTATCATATGTGACCTGTAATATTCGCATAGGGTTGCTAAATGTAATTGCAGAGTCACCAACCTCTTTGAGCCGTTTTCAAGTTTTTGTTTTAGTTCTGGTGTAGCCGGGGTAGTAAGAAATGTAGTATCAATGTCCACATCCTGCAGGATCCTCTCACCATCTTCAGTGGTATAAGCAAAAACATGGATTGACTCAGCTTGTGCAGTGGTTTCCATAATGCTGATTTCGTTTTAGAAGTGTGCACGCTGTGGCCGAAAAAATACGTTAGGAAAGTCCAAACAGCACACGAAAAAATGGGCTTGTGGTGGGTGCAAGCTCTGTAGGACTAGGCCTCAAGTCCTTCCAAGATAAGAATACGAAAATAGGCAGCACTCCAGGGCGTACGGTGAAAAAACTTCTTTTATTCCATGCTTCAAAGTTACATAGTGCAGCAACGTTTCAGCTCCAAAGAGCCTTTTTCAAGCTAAGTGACATCAGTGGGAGCCATACATTTATACTAAACATAGTGGTCACATGACCCGACATAACCCCTCCCCCTCAATATCATATTACATCATTATATTCAAATAAAGTGCACGTTTTTTCTTAAAAAATACATAAAAAGTATCATAGTGTTGCCAACGATTTATACAGTCATAAAGTGCATACAGTGTTAGTGTGTTTATACATAATTGTCATCTAGTGTCTCGTGCGTCCTGTGTTTGATAAAGTGTCAAGTACAATAAACATTAAAAACATGCGATTCATAATTCCTATATAGTAGTATATGTTTTGGGATCTCACCATCCGTTCCATGTGCTGTATCGTATAAGAAACCAACGCTGAGTGCGCGCCTGCGATCACCTCGTATGACACGCAGCGGTGAAACGCAAGCCAGCGGAGGATTCATTGCGCATGTCCGCGCTGCAGAGCAGGTCGTCAGGGAGATCCATGGGACGCTTCTACGTCACTGGAAAGGCGGGTTCTAGTGGTGCAGATCGCACTGCATGAAAGGGCTAGGTAATGCTGCGGTAATGTAAGACAGTATATATGCGGCAATAACTGCCTGATTGACGGTCACTGGCACAGCAGAGGGCATTCTGATCTTATGCTCCCTATATAGAGGGAGCAATTAAGAAAAATGTACAGTTTGGGGAACAATGGGTCCGGTCCCTATGTAATAAGGAACACAGCCCCTCAGGCATAAGTCATAACTCCTCGTACAATCTCTGTACACTTCATGGAGTTTGTGCCACTAATCCCACTATATAGTCAAGTTACGTTAATGTAGGCCACTCTCATGGCACATATTGTGACCATCATAATTCTCATGGTACATATAGTACCTATATTGTATATGGCTACCAGTTCAATTCCAGCATATCAAAAGTTGCAGAAAAAACTTTTTCAAAAAAAACTTTTTCAAAAAAACGGACAGCAGCGCTCTGATGGTTAGGCACAAAAAGAATACAGCCAAAAAGTTGCATGGAGTTTGGATGGTGAGAAAGTATCCCGATTTAGCTTCCATATGGTCTTGTAATCACTAATGAAAGGATGGATAGATAGATATGATATAGATGGATAGATAGATATGAGATGGATGGATGGATAGATAGATAGATAGATAGATATGAGATAGATGGATAGATAGATAGATATGAGATAGATAGATAGGTAGATGTAAGATAGCTCTGGTCTCATTGGCCAGCAGCAGGTGCTTGTGATGAGTTGACAGGGGGCAGGCTCCGCCCCTCCATCTTGCTGATTGTAGTTTTTTTGAGAGCTGTAAACCATGGTTGATATGGGACAAAAGAGTTACTAAATGAGGACCGAGAGGCAAAATATTTTGAGGAATGAGTTTTTTTTTTTTTGTTCAGAATGATGGTTACACTTTAAGTCTTTCTAGAGAAGTATGGTATGCATACTACTATGTTCCTATACACAAGTCGTTGCAGAAGTTTCTGAGATAAGCCATCCAGGTGAGAGAAGAAATCTGACACTTCCAGTTTCAGGCTCTGTGCATCTCCAAGGATTTTTAAAAAAGTAATGGCAGAAGTCACAGGATTGCTGAACATGAATAGGATTCACACAATACCCTATCTGGACAACTTCCTGATATCAGCTCCATCTCTTCTGCTGCAGAACTTGTACTTGCCACTAGAGACTTTTTTTTCCCCTTAGGCTGGATTGTCAACCAAGACAAATCATTGCTAGTTCTTGTCAACAAAAGGTTTACCTTAGCTTTCTCTTAGACACAAGACTATAGAAATCAAATCTAACAGCAGAGAAACTAACAATGATACCTCAAAGGATACACACTTTAAAAGTAACAAGAAAAGTAACAAGAGATCATAAAGATCATAAAGATCATAGGAGTTGTGACTTGTTGTCCACCATCTGTTTTGTGGGCCCAGTCCCATTTTAGACCACATCAATCTTTCCTTTTTCATCCTGGGACAAAAAGCAACTGTCCCTAGTAGAGAGGGTGTCAATACAAGAAACTGTGTTAGAGAGTCTGCACTGGTGGTTTCTAGAGGAAAACATGAAGAATGGAGTGGCGCGGAGACCAACTCCTACGTAAATACAACCAATGCCAGCAGCATCACATGGGGTGCTCATATGGATTCCATAGTAACTCAATGGGGCTTATTTACTAAGGGTTTCGGATCGCATTTTTGTCTGACTGATCATGGTTTTCAGGATGTGCGCTGCTGGGACAGGCATTTAACTGGGGCTAGCTTTCATGCGACAGAAATCGGGGGGCGGGCTGTCAGACAATTCGACTGATTCGGACTGAGTGTCGGATTTAACATTCAATTTGTGTCACAAGATAATGCACTTACATACACCAGGAAGAAGAAGGTGAACTCCGGCGGACCAGAGCGGGGAAGCGACACATGCAGGATATCGGGCGCATGATCTTAGTGAATCGCGACATATGTGCATTCCGGTCGGACAATGCACTTTCGGAAATCACGCAGGATGGGTAACAATGTTCTTGGGATCCAATTATGGTGAAGGCCTCCTCCAACCTGAGGGACCTTAAAGGAAGCTCTGCTTTCTTTCTCCAATCTCCTCACAGGTCATCATGTGAAAATTATTATGGACAACACCTCCTCAGTAGCATACATAAAAAAACATACAAATAGGGCCGCACAAGGAGTGTCAATCTCAATGGAGATGCAGACCAGATCTTCAAGAGAGCGATTAAGAATATCTTATCTCTGTCGGTGTTACTTCTCAAAGCAGAATCCGAAGAAGAGTGCTTGCTGAATTGGAAGGTTTTTTCCAACCTTGTGGAGAAAGGGGAAGACCTACACTGGAGTTCTTTGCAACCAGGGGAAACAGGCAAGTTGAAAAATGTTACTCTCTGCATCTCTTGGGAGTGGATGCCCTATCTCAGACTTGACCTATTATCCCAAGGGCTGTTTTTACATCCGAATCCTCAGGTCTTAGACCTCACAGCCTGGAATCTGAAGGGGACATTCTTAGAAATATAGGTTTTGTACATTTCTTAAGTGTAGGAATGATGGTACCTCTGAGATCTGAGCAACATCAGAATTGCAGAAATCCAACCATTTGCGTTTTTTCAAAATGTTTTTTTTTATTTTAAGAAGACTTCCAGAAACAGAAGGACAAAAATTTTTTAAAGCTCATTTATTACAAAAATAACATTTTTGGTTATCTTTTTTTTGGGGGTTGTCAAAATGTGCTGGCGATCATGAAAGAAGGGGCATGTAGAAAAGCCCTTTAAGTGATGCGATTGTGGATGACCATGGCGTATAAAGGGCTAAACAGTCAGACTTGTAACCTTCAGGCTCCCTGTCCAAGCTTGTGTGATCACGATGACAATACTATAATTATATAAGACTACATTTCCAAAAATAGATTCTTCACCCAGGGATTTATTCTTATTGCCAGATTTGGATTTTATATATATATATATATATATATATATATATTACTCTTTATGAAAAACTAAATATCTTCTGAATTTCTCTACACATTGCATAAAAATTAGCTACGATAGATAGATAGATAGCGAGAGAGATAGATATATGTGTCTGCATAAAATCAAACAGAAACCACCCAGGCAATCAAAAATTATAAGGTACATTTTCTCCATTTTGTGGTGTCTTTACTGTTTAGGACATATTTTTATTCACTGCTAGTAATAAGAATTTTGTGCTAAACTAAATTGAATTAACATGGCTTGGGGAATACTGATTAATTTACAGACAACTCTACTTAGCCAGATGGCTAGCTCTGTATCACTTTCATTTGGTGTCCATATAAGTATTTTGTCCTTACTCAGGTATTTCTCACTTATTATTTACTAAATAACTGTTCTAAATTAAGAGTTTAACATTTTTCCTAGCACATATTTAATTTTGAAATATCTACTATAATTAATACTTTCTTTAATCTTTTTAACTTTTTTATCACATGAAGTGATAGTGATGTGCGTAATTGTCTACTCTTCCTAAACCCACTTTTTATTTGTTTCTATAATATACATTTCTGTATACAGAAGGCATTGTTCTGCCTAGCAAAAATGGAGCTGCCTTGAAGTCTTGATTTCTAAAAAAAAGCTGTGAACATTAAAGTGTCAAGAAAGCTTTTTAACTACAGATAAAAGACAATGAGGATAAAAGAATAGTTTTAAGCACTTTCCTTGCCTTGCATAGGGAGGAGACTGAAAGCTAATTAAGACTTCATTTAGCTAGCAAAAGTAGTTTTAACTTACACCTCAAACTGAGCACTAAATAAAACATGAAAATGACCCAAACTTAGGGGGTAATTTTCTTATTTTAAACTCTCCTTTGATGTGGTCCTTAACCACTGTATCAGAGACATTTGAGTTGGGAAATTAAATTAGTTTAAGGGTTTTTGACACCACTTTTGTGTTGTATTAACATTATAATCTGGGTAGCCTCTTACTGTAGCCTTGGCAGCAATATACATATTAGATCTCCCTAATCTCCCTTATTAGATCTCCCTAGGGATATAAAAGTCTGGGCTGGCAGTGTAGAAACTCATCCACTATCTTGCAGACAATATTAGGTATCAGTCATGGAGTTTTCATTTCTGGTGAATCTCAATATCTGCAGTTTACTTTGCTCTGTGTGTGCTGCTTGTAAGTATTCATATTGTTGCTATTTTTTCAAATCAGAAACAAATAGTTTTGTTAATATTTATTCATTGATCTATTTATCCTTTTTAAACATCTTCTTTTAAAATAGAAAAGTAGAACTATTTTTAATTTTATGTTTTGTACTGTCCTGCAGATGACGGTGTGATCAACAGACATACTGACAGAAGAAATGTATTTGCAGGATGTTGTAAAAGACAAAATAATATTGTGTACATTGGACAAGGTAAGTTATTTTAAATGACTAATGCTTTTGGGTATTTTTGTATCTTACTATTTCACTATGCGGTATTTAAATTTAAGGTTTCAAATAAAGTTGACGGATCTGGCAAGGAATGATTATATTTTTATTAAGTTGCTCTTCTTGTGTGTGCTTACTATTACATTGTTCTTGTTTTCCATAGACATATCAGGCAGCCCTGTAAGTATGGATGTTGGCTTATGCCGACCTTACTGTGGAGTCCCCCAAAGATTAAATTCTTACAATTCTGGATTTCCTGGGCTTCCAAAACATTCATCAATGCTGGATTTCTTAAAAAATAAAAAGGTTAATATTATGATATATGATTTTATGATTTTTCTCTACAATTTTTATTTTACATTTTGGGGTTAAGATTACATTTTACTTTAATGTAGCTTAATCTTTTTTTTTTTCAAAAACTGTTATAGCTACGGGAGAGAATACCGGACACAACAATGACATCAGGCTCAGAGCCATCCTGTCCCCATGAGACCAGATGTCAACCAACGAATGTCAGACTTGAAAGGGTTCTGCTGTACCAAGGAATTCAAGAAGTGGAAGTGATTGAGGACTGTCAATGTAACCCCACTCCGCATGAGTGCATCAGAATGCCGTTTCTAAAGACCTTCTTCCCAGACACACCCTTTGAGTCAACAGTGGATGTTGGGAAATGTTCAAGTCCTACTGTTAGTCCAGGTATAGTTAACTTATGACAGTTTATGTATTTAATGTATTTGGTGTTAAGAATAGTTTGATCCAGTACTAGCTGATGCAAACAAACAATATTGCCTAATGACTGCTGACCATTTATAATGTATAATTTTACAGGTCTTTGGTGTGCACCGACTAAATTTGACACTGTAATTGTTGAAAGCCCAAATGGAGCAGAAGTAGTGCAGATTGTGGAAACATGTGAAATGAAGGAGCACTGCTACAGGGTCACCTATTTCGAATATTACTATGAAATCCTTTATAACGCCATGGGTGTCAAAGAAGAGACACTAAAGGTAATGGATCTACATTAAGTGTTTTAGCTTTGCAAAATGTACATTAACCCTTACAGGACTTAGCACTTTTGGTTTTTGCATTTCTGATTTTTAATCGCACCATTCCAAAAGTGAAAACCTGTTTGATTTTACATTTACAGAGATCTGTTAGGGCTTGATATCTGCAAGACAAATTGCACTTTTTAGTGAGCTCTCTCTATACTTTTACTTATAATTATAGTATGTCCTGGTGCGCGAAAGGGTTAATTATGTAAAGACTCCATAATAATGGAACATTTTTATTTGTAAAGTATCTAGAGCTATCCACACTCTGCACAAATCTTTTTTTAAAATACGTATGGCCTTAAAATCTGAGGCACGAACAATTTTGCTGTGCATATTTGCTGTGGATTTCTTCCCTTACAATTCATTGGAAACTATAATATAATTTATATAGCTTGTTTGCTTGTTTCCACTTTAGTAAATTTGCAACATTTTCTGCGACTAATACCCCTTCCATACCAACTTCGCCGCATGCACATTTTCAACAGTCCTGTCTGAGTTACAATAGTAATTGAGATGTTGACTGCTAAAGTTGCAAAGCATTACCAGGCATATGAGTTCACAGAAATTGCAACATTTATTGCAATTTTATAGGAAAAAAAGTTGCATACACACTGTAGAATTTCAGTCCTCGAACACCTGATTTCTCAAGTAGGCAAACGACTAAGGTAAATTAGAAAAGCCAAAAAAGATAAACATTTTTAAATCCTGACACAGATTGTCAAAATAGACATGTTCACCAAAGGGTTGAACATAGTTTTTGTGTAACAAGAATATTTTCTTGTCATTTATCAAAGTTTTAATCTTTTTTCTCTCTTTTTTGGGGAATTTTTTGCTTCATTTATTAACCACCAAGATAAAAAAAAAGGCAAGCCAAAAACCTTAAAAAAGGTGTATTTACACATTTATTCATATATGTGTATGGATCATAATGCTGTCATAATAATTTAGATTTTGGTTGCCTTTAGACCTGACCAACTGTGTATAAAGGGGATAGTTTCTGTGTTGTACAAACAATTGATATGCAAAAGGATTTTACTACAGCACATTACTGTTGTTCATTAGACTTTTGTTTTATGTGTATTTTAAAAACCTTTGTTTTGTAAATCTGCTAGGAAATTGATGTGGGACAGTGCTTGGGAGGTTGTTCATCAGGAAATCATTGTCTACTCAGGTAAGCACAGCTGGCTGACAATCCCTCCTACCCAGCATCTCATTTCCTTTTATTACCATGGCCTAGCATGTATGCATTTGTTAACAAATGATCTTTATTCTTACCTAACTATATATTGAGCTTTTTAAATGTTTTACATAGGCTACCTGCACACAACAGTTGTCTAAATTGGCAGTGACAAATGAACAATAATCTATATAACTGTTTCACAGCTTTGCTTTGCATTAGTCTAGCATCAGTTTTTCACTGATTCACATGAACTATGGTCCATAAGTGATTGATAAAAAACTGCTCTGACTAGGACATGCTATTCCCAGTAATACATAACGGACACACATTAGGCTTAGTGGTTACATCCTTGCAGCGCTGGGAACCTTGGTTCAAGTCCCAGGGTCACTATCTGCAAAGAGTTTGTATGTTCTCTCCGTGTTTGCGTGGGTTTCCTCTGGGTCCTCCAGTTTCCTCCCACACGCCAAAATATGCTCAAGTAGGTTGATTAGATTGTGAGCCTGATGGGGACAGGAACCGATTTGGCAAGCGCTGCGTGATCTGTTTGAGCTGTATAAATAAAGGAATTATTATTATTATTAAAACACATTAACACCCATGTGCCTAAATTCATAATAAGATATATCATTCAGTGCCGCCATGTGCTGTACAATCAAAAAATCGGAGGTGCACGTGCAGCTGCCCTTTGTCTTGTCTGTGAACATACTGCTTTAAATTTATATGTTTGCAACTTTCTTGAAAGGAGGGATTCATCTTTTACAAAGCACAGCTAAGTAATTAGTATTTGTGTTTCCTTACAGGGATTCTCGAATCAGGGATCATTGTTTTGTGTGGGCTGAAGGATCAGGCAATGTTTGTATACCACAGGAATATGAAACTCATCTCTTCAGAAGCAGAAATGGACACATAAGATCTGTATTAGCCATTAAGTCATGCAAATGTCAAATGTAAAACTAACAATACTATTTTATGGGCATTTAATACATTATACTTATAACTGTAGTTGAGCAGATTGGGAAGCTTAAGGAGCAGTGTATGGATCTTGCTCTTACTATCAGCTTTATTTATATTTCTGTCTGACATTTTCAACTGCATTCTCTCTTAACAAAGGCACTGGAATTTACATGCCTTTACAATGCTAAATAGCTGACACTTAATAGAAAACACACATTTCTAATAACAAAGGTTGTTTGTGATTATTGGAGATCTTTACCACATATGTCTAACAGATAAACTGTATCCAATTATAACTGTATGATAAATTAGGCTTTGTTCCCATTGTGTACTATGGTTTGTGTTAACAATAAGAATTCAGATCACTTGTTGACTTAATGGGATGGGATCCACCAGATTCCTACAAGATGTATGTAATTTAGAGAGAAAAACAGTTCTACTTTATAGTCAGAAATGTGTGTTAAGAGAAAGATATACAATTACATCTTTTGAGGTCATATTTTTCATAGCTCCATGCTAATGGTCTGTTGTCCAATTTCAGCAAAT
Organism: Engystomops pustulosus; assembly: GCF_040894005.1. Classification (NCBI taxonomy): domain Eukaryota; kingdom Metazoa; phylum Chordata; class Amphibia; order Anura; family Leptodactylidae; genus Engystomops; species Engystomops pustulosus. Next base: position 166,269,683 of record NC_092411.1, on the reverse strand, counting down.
ATATGCTATTGTTTGTATAATGAAATGTTGTATCATTTTCCAATATACATCTGTGTGAATTCATCATGTTTTTTTCTAGATCTCTGCTTCCTGACATTAAATAAAAGGCTTTATTAAAAGTCTCCAGTGGAGAAAAATCTGTCCATGGTCATGTAATGAACACAGAGGTATAGGACTCATTATAACAAACATTTCAAATTGCTCTCCATGATTTTAACCAGCTAATGATGTGCATCACATGATCGTGGACTTATTTTCATTCACTGAAGGTATACTATACTATACTACTTTTTAAAATATACAAACAAGAGCATTTATTTGTTCAAACTGAACAACTTCTTTCAATCATCCTTTTCCTTCTTGCTTGTAGGCCAGCTGTATTTGAGCATGCATGTCTGTGGAAACAGGTCCGTATGCTGGTTGAATCCCAGGAGTCCTTGCAAGATTGTGAAATATCGTGGTGTTAAGCAGGTGGGAAGGGACTGCTTGCATTATATTTATCTATGATGCAAGGACTTCTGTCCACTGCACTGTGTTCAGTCAATGGGATCCAGCCTGCACACAGATCCGTTTCCAAGAACAGAGCACGTTCATGTACACATACACTTAGAGAAAAGAAATTAAGTCCAGTTATATAGATAGGCTATAACTTGTCATGTGGGAGCTTTGTAGTTGCAATTGAATTGTGAATTTTTATGTGTAGTTATGCCAAATTCTAAGCAAATCTTATTTTGAATAAATCTTATACTGTAGAAGTATAGTGTTGCCATTTATACTGTCTGCAGCATATAACATTTGTCTCTGCCACTATGGTACAAATCTAATCTCCTCCGTTGCAGATGCCCTATTGCAATATGCAGGATTAAAGCAATGTAATCACGGCCACATGCCATAGCAACTGCCCTTATAATAGATAAGATATAAAGAGCAGTCAACCTGTGGAACAATCACCTCTCCTTGGATTTTCCTTTTGCCAGAATGGTGTGTTTTATCAATTGTATAACAAAAAAAAATATTTCTATACTGATTCGAAGAATAACATGCAGCAACATAAACCTAATACTACACTTTTCAATAATTAGATATACCCTATATAAACTTTTACTTTACATGGAACCTGAATATACTGCAACAATAAAGTATACATTAACCACATTAACACCTTCAATCACGGGGCGTCCAGTCCCGAAACGGTCCAAACATTCATAAAAAATATAAAAAAAGCTAGAGCTTAACGTCTTCAAGCTATAACTCTCACACCAAACTGAATTGTAGCTGACAATCTTCACTCAACTTCCAGGGAAAACGAAGAAACTCCAATTAAGAATAGACTCCTACTCAGACCTCAGGAACACCATCAATCTTTCCTCCTTCTCCTGCACACATGCAGCTCCTCAGAATGTGGCGCTGCCACAGGAGGTAATTCATACACACAGTGTAGCCTGCATATATTTTGTAATTCTGTTTAATAGTTAGATACTCACATTTACAATTGAGAAAAACAGCTTTAAAAATCACATTGATGTGTACTTGCCTTTCCCTCCCATTTAAACACAATTCATGTAGCTAAAACATTTATATTTAGAATAACATCATAAAAACACAAACCTTAATGTGTCATACATTATGTAAATGCATAACAAACAATAATCTTTAAAACTTTCAAAATTAGTATCTTTTATTTTTCAACCAATCTTTATCCTGTCTTGAGGAACTTCCAAGTCACATCTTTTCCTCGCTCATACCATTATCCAAGGTGTGATGGGACAATGGGATTAGATATTGGTATGAGAGGGAAAGTGATGTCCCTGGTATGAGAGGGAAAGTTATGTCACTTGGATATACATAGATTTTGTATTTTGAGTGAATAAGGCGGGAGCAATTGACGGAAGGTTATTGGAAGAAGTTCCCAATTGTAGAGTCACCTCCTCTTCATGAGAAATTATGTCCCACTGTCATTCAGAGGAGAAACTAAACATGCAAACGCCTCAACTCTGTGCAAAAGACCTTTCATAAATCTAAATGGAGAGTATACACTGTCTCCCAATCAGATCCGTGCCTCAACCCTATGGCAAATACATTGCAAAAAAACAAATAAAGGGGCGCATCCACAGTTCTCCAATCCGGCCAACTTTCATCTAAAAACTGACAAACCCACCTGATGCATTCTCCAATCAAGTAGCTACTTAATTCTAGGGAAAATAATCCCCAAAGAACGGAAATATTTTCTATATATTTTTTATGAATATAGTATGCAGTTGGCTACCCGGGTTTTTAAAATAATTAGTCACTTGTTCTCAAGTGTGCCATGCAAGCAAGTAAAGTATGAACTGATATCCATAGCACTAGATGTGTGGAAAAGGAATCAGCCAGCACAGTAAAAGATAAAAACATTCAAATATGATTAAAAACAATTTACTGTGGTTGAGTCCAGGTTGAGTCCTGAGTTGTTTTCTATCACCTATTTTATTTGGAAGTATGTGTGTGATTGCTGGGGCAGAGAGAGGTTGTTAAAATCATGAAAATGCATTGAAAGGCCAGAACTCAGTGTATCAGTGGCAGCCCCAGTAAAGCCCTCCCCTGTTCACACTTTGCGTGACAAAGAACCTACTTACTGGAGCGGTCTTCAACATAAATTTGCAAACCATTCTAACTGCAATAGTTTCCCTTAAGGGTCTGAAAACTCTTTGTGATAATAGCAACTTGTGCAACAGTGTGTCCGTTACATTGCCAGATTTCTATCCAGTGGAAGTAAACATAGCTAAACATAGAACACAGCAAGCAGAGATCTTGACAACTGCAAGAAACAGAATAAAGAAAGTACCGTATATACTTGAGTATAAGCCGACCCGAGTATAAGCTGAGACCCCTAATTTTACCACCAAAAACTGGGAAAACCTATTGACTCAAGTATAAGCCGAGGGTGTAGTATACAGCCAGCCCCAAGTAGTATACAGCCAGCCCCATGTAGTATACAGCCAGCCCCAAGTGGTATACAGCCAGCCCCAAGTGGTATACAGCCAGCCCCAAGTGGTATACAGCCAGCCCCATGTGGTATACAGCCAGCCAGCCAGCCAGTCCCATATAGTATACAGCCAGCCAGCCAGTCCCATATAGTATACAGCCAGCCAGCCAGTCCCATATAGTATACAGCCAGCCAGCCAGTCCCATATAGTATACAGCCAGCCAGCCCCATATAGTATACAGCCAGCCAGCCACATATAGTATACAGCCAGCCAGCCCCCTTTTGTATACAGCCATCCTGACCCCTGTATGTTAAGCACATTAAAAAAATAAACTTAATCTCACCTTCCGGCAATACTCACCCCCGATTCTCGGTGGTGGCTCCCGATCCCCGGCAGTAGCTCCCGTCGGCTTCTGTCTTCTTTCTTCTCTTGCCGGCAGAGTCGTGTCCAAGCGATCTTCCCGCCGGCTCACACTATGATGCAGTGTGTGTTGACGTCGCCACTGATGACGTCGCCACTGATGACTGAGCCACCGCCGAGGATCGGGAGCCGGCACCGAGGATCGGGGATGAGTATCGCCAGCAGGTGAGTATTAAGTTTATTTTTTTAATGTGCTTAACATCGGGTTCGGGAGCCGGTGCCGGGGATCCAGGCACCAGAGGGTGAGTATTACATTTTCTTTTTTTTAATTGATTTGTGTATAAGCCGAGGTGAGGTTTTTCAGCACATTTTTGTGCTGAAAAACTTGGCTTATACATGAGTATATACGGTATATTGGAAAATTGCATGACTTTTCATTTCACAAACAATAGCAATCATTTTTTGAAAGTGAATAACCCCTTTAATGCTTCTGCTGAAAAGTTGACATGCCACTGGCCTGTGTGTAATCCAAAATACATTTTGAAAGCGTGCACAAGAAAGCACAGCACATGCTACTTTTTTTTTAATTGTATTTTTTATTACATTTTCCAACAAATACAGTAATACAAACCATCCACATAGCATGTCTACAGGTCTGTTACCACACATAAATTAAGGGGGGGGGGGCAGCTCCAGGGGGAGGGGAACATCAGGTTTATATAACAGCTTGATATTCAAAAGGTAGAGGAAGGAGCTGATATACATTTACCCTGAGCAAGGTTCGTGCAAAAAAGGGAACATTTGAGACATAACAGACAAAGACCAGACTGGAGGCACAGGGGAGGAAAAAAGGGGGGGAACATAAGTCATCCTTATGAGGTATCCTGGCTAATCCAGTACGAGTCCCAGGGATCCCACACAAAGTGGAATTTATCCGCCTTATTTTGGAGAGTGGCTGATAAGTGCTTCATAGACCTGACTTCCTTTATGCAAGCATATAACTTGTACCGAGAAGGGGGAGTAACCTTCTTCCAACACCTGGCAATAAGACATTTTGCAGCCGTCAATATGTTCAAAACTAAAATGAGAGTGTGCTTCCTAAGAGGCTGTGGGAAAATATTTAATATATAGGTCTTTGAGGATAATGGGAATTCCATTGAGAGAACCTGGGAAAGAATCCATCGTACCTGGTTCCAGAAAGGTACGAGCAGGGGACATTCCCAAAAGATATGGTTGGCTTGGTGTCCACCACACCTCCAACAGGTATGAGGAAGGGTAGGGTTAAGGGTATGGAGTAATTGGGGTGTATGGTACTAGTGCATAAGTAATTTGTATTGATTTTCTTTTTTTATTACATGTGGCGGACTTAGCCGCCCACGGAAACACGGAATTTATGTAGTGTTTGATCTGCAGGTACTGAAAGAGGTAGGAAGGGGGAAGGCTATGCTTGGTCTGGAGATCAGGAAAGGGTATTAAAGTTCGCGTTGTGGAATCCACCAGGTCAGCGATGTGAAAAAGGCCCGCAGGGTGTCAGGCAGCGGAACCCGCCGCAGTCAGGCCAACCGGCAACTTGGGATGGAACAAAAAGGAAGTCATCGCCGAATTGGTGGAGGCCAGGAGAAATCGCTTGCTACAGTGTTGCCAAATATCCCTAGTCGGAGCCATTGGGCCCAGCAGGGCTGAAGAGGGAGGGGAATGCGGGTTATTCCATAGGAGGGAGTTAGGGTGTGCTAGTGCAAGCCACAGCTTCTTCACTTCATCCATTTAGAGAAAGCCGGTAGCGTGGACCACGCTGGGATCCTACAGAGATGGGTAGCCCAGTAGTAATAGATAAGATTGGCTTTAGGAGCTAAGAGGATACTTTTAGCAATGCGGTGTCGCTTGTTAGCCCAAATAAACTTTAAGATGGAAGTCTGCAGGGAGCGAAGGTCTTTGAGCGGTACTGGGATGGGGAGGGTCTCAAAGAGGTAAAGTAATTTGGGTAAGACAGTCATTTTAATGGCCAAAATGCGACCCATAAGTGACAGAGGGAGTAAGGACCATTTAGCAGGAGCAGTGAGCGTATGTTCGCATATAGGGGGGGAACGTTTTATACAAGGAGGATAATTGAGTGCCCAAGTATCCAATGGACTCTGTACACCACTTATAGGGGTAGTTAGTTTTAAATAAAGCAATTTGTTCCGGTGGAAATTGTATGGGAAGGGCTTCCGTTTTGGCATTATTGACCTTGTAACCTGAAAGACGACCAAAGTCCGTGAGAAGGGAGTGGATGGCTGGAAGCGTAACATGGGGGCGGGTTAGTGTCAGGAGGATGTCGTCCGCAAACTGTGATTTTAAATTCCCTGTCTATGATTTTGTAGCCGCACCCGTCAGGGTGGAGGCAGATAGCTGCGGCGAGATAGCGGGCACCCCTGCCTGGTACCATTCAGCCGAGGGAAGGGGGCTGAAGAGGTGTGGGGGAGTCTCACTGTAGCCGAACAGTAGACCTCGGATCACCTTCATGAAGGGTCCACGTAACCCAAACTGTTCCAGAGTAGCAAACATAAAAGGCCATCCTAGGCGATCAAAGGCCTTTTCCGCATCGAGACTTAAAAGCAGGTCACCCATCCTATCTGCAGCATCAACAGGTCAATAACCCTACGTGTAACCCTACGTGTATTGAGGACTCTAGTAACAAAGCGTATTCGGGATATGTTAGGGGCATAGACGTTACAGAAGGTAATCAGCTTATCACCAATCGTACCATGGACGATAATATATCGGCCTCCTGGGTCTATGTATGATGAAACCGGGAAACTAGAATAGCCACTCCCGCACTCTTACTATCTAGAGGGGCCGAGAAGGATTGAGAAAAGTGTCTGCGTGCAAAGTTAAAGGTGGATGAGCTATCAAAATGTGTCTCTTGGATAAAGACTACCTCAGCACGCAGAAACTTAAGCTCATTGAGGGTCATTCTCCGTTTAAGTGTTGGAGTTGAGACCCTTAACATTCAGCGTAATGCACTTGACCATGGTGTACTTTCAAGGAGGTGGTGCAGCTTCTGTAACGTGTATTGCTCGGGTGTCTACCCATAGTTTGGAAGGCGTATGCTGTCCTCTAGAGGTAGAATCCAGGATAGTAGCGATGGTGACCTGTGACGGATGAGCCTGGAGGATGAGGGGCCAGAGAGTCCGCTGTCGAGGACTGACTATGTGCAGGCGAGGTGGACCCCAATGTGGCAGTAGGGGTTGCTTTGTGAGCCCCCTTGGTGGGGGAGGATGGGGGTCTCTGCGGCTTTGGCGGCATTGCTGGAGGATGTATTACACCAGGTGCGGGTGTTGCCTCCAAAGTGTGGTGTGAGGCTTGAGAGTGGAGGCAGGAGGCAGGAGTGACACTTCGGTGCAGATATGGAGCTGCGCTCCCAAACAGGCTGCCCTGCAGCAGTGGGGAGAAAGCTAGTGCTGCTGGGTTCAAACGTGGGGAGGAGGATCGCTGCTCACCTGCCTGCAGGCTTTGGGGCAAGCTTTTCTTCCCTGGGATGGTGGAGGAAGATGGCGCCTCCGGTGGTTCAGGTCCTCTTCACGTGGAGGGAGTTGGTGCGCAGTGCCGGCTGGGTGCTGCAGGAGCTGTAGCCATTCCGGTCCTGCTCACCGTTCCTGACTGGGTGGCAGGGACACAACGGGGCTTCGCTAATCCCGGTCCTGCGGGAATCAAGAGGCTCGCAGGTGACTGCGAGGCTAGTGGTGTGGAGGAGGAGGGCAAGATGGCGCCCAGTCATGGGTTCATTGCGGCAGCCGCGGGAGTTCTGGCAGACCGATGGACGAAGGAGTCCCGCATCGGTAAGGATGGCAGCTGCTTTCGGGGTCCTCGGGGTGTCCTCCCGTGCTCGTTTTTCCCCACACGGGCCTGGGGTACAGCAGATTTGGGCACAGGCAGATGGGGAAGCTGGGAGCTCTAAAGCTACACGTCCGCCATCGAGCTCGTCCAGACACGCCACTCTACCCCGCACATCCTACTTTTTAAAGACACTTTTCTGATGTGTTTAGTTTTTTTTATTTATCATGTCACATGACTGTTGATACATTGGGGGACATTTATGAGCATTTATCTGAGGTAAATCTGTTCTAGTTGCCCATGAAAACCAATCAGACCTTAGCTTTAATTTTATAAACAGCTGTGAGCTATGATTGGTTGCCATGGGAAACTAGAACAGTTCTGCTCTCAGACACTTCTGATAGATCTCCCCCATTGTGTCTCAGTAGTTTTGGAGTAATGCACCTTTAACCCCTTACCGACATGTGACGTAGTACTATGTCACATGCCGGGTCCCGGTGCATGGAGAGGGCTCGCGGGCCGAGCCCTCTCCATAGCCGGTAAGTCTTTGCTGCATATTTCACTTTGTGAAAAGTGAAAAACAAAATTTTTTTTACTCATACATCTATAGCTACAGTGTGGATTGGTGCTTGGTGCTACTTTCTGTCTTATTCAACATTGTAAACATCATCAAAATCCGCAAAAAACTACACCACCCACAGCTCCATACACCAAAGTATAAAAAAAGTTATTAGCACCAGAAGATGGCAAAATCCCCCCAAAAATTTTTGTATAGGAGGTTTTAATTTTTTTAAATGTGTGAAAACATTATAAAACCTATATAAATACATACATAAGGACTCATTCACATGGCCGTCTGCGGGGACGTACATGCGGCCGCACACCACCAAAAGATAGAGCATGCTCTATTCTCTATGGAGGGAGGAGGGGTCACCTCCTCCTCCTCTCCAGCACACGGCGGTATGCCTGCATGGCGGGCATACCGCATGTGAATGTACCCTAAGGCAGTGTGTGATACAGGTCCATTATATTGCCAATATTGTGTAATTCAGTATACAGGTAGTCCCCTGGTTACATACAAGATAAGTACCTAAGTTGAATTTGTATGTAAGTCGAACAAGTATATTTTATAATTGTAACTTTAGGAGATGACTTTAAAAGCTATTTCATCTCAAGCTGCTCATCTAACTAGATTTGTGCTGTAACTCTATCTTGAAGCCATGGATCCATCTAGAGCAGCGGTTCTCAACCTGTGGGTCGGGACCCCAGCGGGGATCGAACAACCAAAACTGGGGGGTCGCCTAAAGCCATCGGAGCCGCAATTTTATTGTGTTTTTACTGCGAATTGCATGGTTTGGGGTCACCACAACTTGAGGAACTCTATTGTGGGGTCACAGCATTAGAAAGGTTGAGAACCACTGATCTAGAGCAATCTAATCAATTACCTTTTTAGGTAGTGCCATGGTTCAATAAACTCCAATTTAACCTGTTCGCGACCGCCCGCCGTGTATTCACGGCGGCGGGCGGGTTGCACTGCATGGAGAGGGCTCACGGGCACGGCGGGGCGCAGAAGGGAAGGAGCGCCCTTGGGGTCATGTGACGCATTTTTTTCTTGAAAGTGGCATAACATTTTTACTTTTTTGGCTACAGAGCTGGTTGATTTTTGTGGGACATGTTGTGCTTTGCACCAGTATCATTCTGGAGTACATATGTTTTTTTTATCACTTTTTATTGCATTTTTTGAAAGGTTGAATAGGTAAAAATTATCATTTTTGGTGGGTTTTCAACAATTTTTCTTAACGCCGTTCATTGTACGGGTTCAATAATGATTTATTTTTATTCTACGGGTTGTTACGGACGCAGTGATACTATATATATATGTATATGTGGGGTTTTAGACTTTTTTTGGGTTATATGTATCTTTATATGTTATGGGGCTTATGGGCATTTTTATTGATTTATTACTTTATTTTTTATTGAATAACGCTTTTTTTTTTACTTTTTCACTTGTTCCACCATGGGAAATGAACGAGCAATCATCTGATTGCTTGTTCATGATAATACCCTGCAATACTCATGTATTGCAGGGTATTAGCAGTGTCAGCCTATCCACTTGCATGGCGTCACAGCGATCGGCGCCCCCCGAAAACAGTTCGGGGGGGGGGGGGGGGCGATCGTGGAGGAAAGACCCCCCCCCCCGAAGGCATGTTAGATGTTGCGGTCGCGCTGACGGTGGAATTTAGCGGGTTACACACCCGCGATCGCAGCCCACTCCGATCGCGGGTGTTACACTGGGGTGCTGGCTGTAACCGTGTTTCCCGATGCCGGTTCGGGTCCGATCCAGAGCCGGATGTATACGCCACTGAGCGCTAAGTCACTGCGCTTTGTGGCGGATATATCTAAGGGGTTAAAGGGGCACCCCACCATAGGCCCAACAATTAAACTGTTGCCACTGAAGTCAACTTTTTCTCTGATTCTTGGGAACCCAGACTTTTTGCCGGGGTGCGAGGACCACATCTTTAAACAATGGAGACACGCAAACAAGTTCAGGGCAGAACATTTCATTTGACAACTCCAGCTGTTTTTTTTACATGCTTGCTCCCAAAATACCTGAGATAAGACTTCTTCGAGGGCCTCTGCTCAGCTACAGGAAATCATCAACATGCTCTTTCTTTGACTTACTCTTTACTACAAACAATTCTTAATTATGAAGGCACTTGTATCTCACCCAATGAGAATCCGACTTGGGTATCTCTGACAGTTGAACTAAAATATTTGAGCTCTGTAACCATTAGCTCTCATTATCAAGAGGCAGACTACAAGCTCCTATGCAGGTGGTATAGAGGTACCTAACAAGCGCTGGAGTGGTGGAGAGGAAGAAGGAACCTTTTTGCACATGTTCTGGTCTTGCCGGGTGCTGACCCCTTTTTGCCAAGAAATAAAAAATACTTTTTCTTTGGTATGTGGAGAAAAAATCAATATAACTTGTGTATAAGTACGTATAAGTGTTCTCTATTGTGCTTTCTAACGATTGCTGCATTCTGATTTTATGGAAACAAACTTCTCATTACAACTGCAATGTGGCTGACCAAGATCATTGACTTTATGAATATGGTATATTTTCTTTCCTCAATACATGCCTTGTACAAAATATTTTACAAAACCTGGCAACTTTGGATACTCTTTCAGCAATCCTGTGATCTAGGTTCCCACCCAATCCTCCTTTGGATCCGACTCTCTTTCTCCCTCCGCCTCTCCCTTCCTCCCTCTTGGTTTTACCTCCCTTGCCTAGCCTTCCCTTTTCCCTCCTCTCCTTTCCGCCTTTTCTCCTTGTTTTTTGATGACCCTAACAGTCTTATTCTCTACCTTTTTTGAATGTTGAAGATAGTTGAACAGAGTTGAACATATACAGCTGGGGTGTTAAGAGCAAAAAGACAAGATCCATAGGTCGACACCGCAACCTTTTAACTCCTTATATTGCATTTAGTTTAAAATCTACATTCAATCCATTTGGTTTGAGTGTGTTCAGCATAAAGATCCACTGTAATTCTTTTTTCTTTAATAAACGTTCCCTATTTCCCCCACGTCTCAATGCAGGGATGTGATCAATCAATCTAAAGTGTAGGTGCTTTTCTGTATGTCCCATCTCACAGAAGTGTGTTGGGACCGGTAGGTCTTTGCGTCCTGATCTTATGGTGTATCGATGTTGCTTTAATGCAGATTAATATGATTGGTGGATATTTGATATGTATATTAATGGAAACGCTATTTTTATCTATCTTTTCAGACTATGAATCTACAAAGAACTTGAGCTTGTCTAGACGACCTCCGTATGTTCCATTCCTCATCTGTATCACTCAACTTTTTTTGCATTATTTATGTGCACATTCCAATGAATTATTAACACAGCCAAACTTCACATGTTTTGGGGCCACAGCATACGTTGAACTGATGCTCATCACGATCGCCTACCACAATGAGGGCTCTATAGCAAAATATAGGTGGTCATAAAGTTGGAGTCACATACTCTGTGGCAACCCAGACCACCAATGCGTTATTCTCATATTTATCTCACTAGCTAACCCTCAATATATTGGTGACATTGTGCATCTCCTGGAGCTGTGTGCCAGTTTATTCAGCTTTATGAACTTTACATTTGTACTAATGGTCAATTTTACTTACCCCATACAAGTTATGTTAACGGCATCTGGCCGCGAGTTGGCTGTATACACGTCTCCGGGGCAACGGAGAGGAACTTCCTTGGCGCATGCGCTGTCGGGCGCTCTCGGCTTGCGCTCCAAGGATGCGTTCCAGCTATATGCTGGGGAGCGTGCACACTGTGCAAACACTCAGAGTGACAATCGGAGGTTTTCGAACATGCGGGGGATACGTCCAAACACCATGATGGGTGTTTTTTTAGCATCTTACACTGAAGCACTGTATCACAATGATTGACTTATTAATGTCTGTTTAGAGGAAGCTTGTTTAAAATGACTACACAGAGTCTCTTCTTTTGGTTATATATTGGTAATCAGAGTGTGGTGGCCTCTTCAGGCATACTCTAACTATATACTTGCTGTGCGGGTTTCCACTTTTAATACACAGTATATGTAATTATAATATTATAAATGTTTGTATACATATTTATTGTTAGATTTGGACATGATTGTAACACTATCTGACTCGCCACAATGTAGGAAGGGCGGGGCTTATCAAGTCACGTGATCACTGAATTTTTGTATATATGTCCATGTTATACACTGATTGTTTAGCTTGAGGAAGGCTCAAGGCGAGCCGAAACGTCGCTGTTGCACATGAAATAAAAAGGACCACATTCTTTTGAATACATCATTTGGAATGCTGCTTTTTTCTTTTTTTCTATCTATCTATCTATCTCATATCTATCTATCTCTCATATGTATGTATGTATGTATCTATCTATCTATCTATCATCTTTCTATCTCCTATCTATATCATATCTATCTATCTATGTATGTGTCTCTATCTATCTATCTAAGTAACACTTCAGCACAGCACATGAGGGCGCAGCACATGAGGGCACCGCACATGAGGGCAGAGCTTGCAGACTTATAGAGTGTCTCCTGACACCTCCTTGTGTGAGGTGATGGGGGGAGAGGGGGCTGCAGTTTCTGTCTGTTTGGATTATTTGTTTACATACAAGTGTAGGGAAATCTGAGGAGAGATACTGTCATGACTGACTGCTGGGGCAGTGACACATGAGGTAATCAGCTGTGAGCAGGGAAAGGGATGTGGGCGTGTCTCTCCCTCCCTAGTCTCTGCTTCTTTATGAAGACGGAATGTCCATAGTAACAGCTATCTGAGCAATTACTGACATCTAGGGGAAGTCTGCAGAATACAAGAGGAAGGAGCAAGATTCGGGTAACTAATCCAATTGCAAAAGGGATTAAAATTACCTGCCCTACAACATATCAAAAGTTTTTTTAAATAACGGTTACACTTTAAGTGCTCTTCACAATATTGCACAAAGTCTATATTAACATTCGTTAATAGGATAAATAGAGTTCTCATGGTCTACACATTTACACAGGTGAGCAGGGCACAAGGCTGCCATGTTTTGGGTCATATAGTTCTAAAAATGCTTAAAAGATTTTATACCATAAATTCTAAACAAATCTTGGATTTCTGTATGTGTGACCTAAACTGTAAAGGTAAAGTATTATTTGGACCCTACAGTGAAAGCTATAAATACAAACACTGCAAAATTGTCCTGCACTTGGGAATAATTTCCAACTTTCCAGTGCATAGCATAGAATAGTAAGTACTAACATTAGGATGTACAATGTGTCCTGCAGATGTAAAATAAAATGGTTAGGGGGAATAAAAAAAACCTTAAAAATTGTAAAGGGCTGCAGCATTAAAAAGTTCTTGGTCAATATAAATGTTTTTATTATTTTATTTTCTGTATTCTTGGGAGGGGATGATAATTTTAGTCTGCCTCCAGGCCCCAGAAAAGGCTAGGCCCCAGTGGGGAATGTTGCAAGTGGCGTCACGAACAGGATTTCTACTTCTGTGCCTTATACTAGCACTATAGACTGTCCACATGCTGGCAAGCTCTGCTCCAGCACTCCGGAGGTTAATCTCTGCCACAGAACTTTACCAGCTCTGCTATATCCGGCCCTGCAGTGCCTGGAGTGTTTACCTCAGGAGACAGTGGCGCAGCACAGAACTCCAGCCAGCCAAATCCTCACTGGCGGGAACCCCAGAGGCATTGCCAAGCTCCACCCCCGTGCGTGTGGCGCGAAGTACCGTAGAGGAGGAGCCAGATTGTGAGCGGCCGGCAATGAAGAGGGTTAATCGACCATCTTGGATTTTGGTGCAGGCCGTGCCTCAACCTGTCCACAGCGTATGCATCATCCTGAGTCCCGGCGCACGTGTCCTGCGACTGGAGGAGAGCACCGCTGGCCATCACCAAGCCCCTGCTGCCTGCCGGACCTCGAGAACGAAGTTCATCGTGCATCGGAGCTGTCCCATCACTGCGGCTGACCCTGAGTGAGTACCACTGGGGAAGTTAAAGGGGAGTAGAGATTGTTTCTGACGCTAGGCTATTGGCTCACCTCCCAGGGAATAGTGACTGTGTCTTAAAGTGCCCATGTCCCATTCTAGCCATCGCCCATAGCGATGAGTTTCTCCCTCAAATCTATACCACCAGCTCAATCATGTCAGCCCAAGATGAAGAGTGAAGAAAAACTTGGCACTCCTTGTTTTTGGTAAAATAGGAAATTCTTATTTTATTTTCATTTTCATTCCAGTGTTTAACGAGAAAAGCAATCCAATAACAGTTTGTGCAACGTTTCGGTCTTAATTCAGACCTTCATCAGGCACTAAAGTGAGAACAATGGGTACATAATGTCAAATGTGTATATACAACAAAAAATATACAGTAGTAATGATACAGTAGCAAAAATGTGGTCAATGTCAGTGTGGTCAGACTGCAGCCAGTGGACCGGTGCAAGTGGTTCCAAGTTCTAATGGTATGTGGGAAACGTGTAAGACAACACGGAAAGCACAAGGTAAAGCGTAACTAAAAGTAAAAGCATCATGATTAGAAAAACACATATGTCACTGGGTACATGTATCATAGTTGAAATAATCATGATCATCGCACATAAATGTTCAGTGGACTCAGCAGTGAATAGTAGACCATCTACCGGGTGTAAACCCAGATCTACGTTAATTACAGAGCACTTAATGGGGGTCAGAGTATGCGCTGGAGATCCCAAATGGTGAGTGTGGGTAAGGGGGGAGAGGAAGCAGATATTTACCGGATTGCTAGGTATATGAGGAATAAGGATGAGGTGCAGTGCTGTGACTGCTGCAGTGCGAAGGGTAGTGTGAAAAGCGGGCACTCCCGCTGAAGTGAAGAGCGCTGGCGTTGTGTTTGATCGCCCGAGTATAAGGGCAGCACGGACCGGAAGTCGGAGGCCAGAAGTGACGTGCCGGCTCCAGGCCCGCCCTGTGCATTCCAACGTGGAGCGCATATGAGTGTTAGCAAGGCGTGAGTAATCGCTCATCGCACGGAGTGGACAGGAATAAATAAAGGCCGGGTGGCCAGAGAAAAAGTGTAATGGAGCAATGTGTACTGTAATGTGTTTTTGTTAAAAGAATGACAGTGTGTGCTGTAATGCGTTTTTTGTAAAATGGCATGTATTGTATATCAAAGAGCGAAAAATATGTGGTGTGACGGAGAATGATGTCTATAGGTATGTGTGAGAACGGAAATGTGTAATGTAGGGGAAAAGAAGAAGAAAAAGGGGAGAAAATGGAATTGCGAAAGAATAGAGTGGGAGCACATAAAGTGGAGAGAAAAAGATATACCTTAGCAATGCGGGGTGGAATAAATGAGATAAGGTTGGGAATCAAGTTAGATTTTGTATTTCATATTCCCTGTTCAGACCATGTGGGGACGTGGCATCTAGTCTATGAATCCAGAAGGCTTTGCGGAGTAACAGTTGTTTTGTTCTGTTGCCGCCCCGTCGTAGGATAGGGACATGTTCCACTACTTGGAATTTGAGCTGAGAAACTCTGTGTTTGGCCTGGTGAAAATGGTATGGTAGGGGTAGCAGTAATTTGTTACAGCGGATGTCAGATTTGTGTTTAGAAATGTGATCTCGTATATGTTGTACTGTTTGGCCAACATAGACAAGACCACAAGGGCATTTACTAATGTAGATCACAAAGGAGGATTCACATGTGAAATAATCTAGAATAGGGTATGATTTACCTGTACGGGGATGAAATACCTGCATTGGGTGCAGTTGAGGCATGGAAAAGTGCCAAATTTGGGTGTGCTGAGAAAGCATTGTGTAGTCCTGGGTTTGATGGGGCCCTCGTCAGCTTTAATCAGTTTATCTTTGAGGTTGGGTAGACGTTTATAGCATGGGCGAAAGCTGTTGGCAAATTCTGGAATATTTGGGTAACTATTTCTGAGGATAGACCAATGACTACGTATAGCCTTGTGTAATTTGAAGATTGTGGGATGATATTTATGTACAAAATTAATGCGTGGTTCTTTAGTGGTGATGTTTTTTCTCGTGGATGTTGATGTTCTGAGTGTGTGTTCCGGATAGTCACGGGATCTGAATTTTTGGCACATTTCCTTGAGACGTATATGTTTTTGTGTTGGGTCTGTGACGATTCTGTGGACACGTTGTAGCTGGGAATTGGGTAGAGATTGCTTGCATGGGTTTGGGTGACAGCTGGAGTAATGTAGAAGGCTGTTGCGGTCAGTGGGTTTCGTGTATAGGTCAGTCATGAGTAGACCCGTGTGGTTCTTAATGACCGTGGTGTCTAAAAAGTCAATGCGTTCTAGGTTATAGTTGATAGTGAACTGCAGTCCTGGCCAGATCTGATTGAGCTATGTGTGAAATGTCATGAGGGTATCAAGTGGCCCTCCCCATATGCAAACGATATCATCAATGTACCTCTTCCATAAGGTAGCGTGAGTTTGGTAAAGCGCATTGGGGTAGACAAAACGGTCTTCGAATTCTGACATGTAGCTGTTTGCATATGGGGGGCCACGTTGGAGCCCATGGCTGTGCCACGTATTTGTAGATAGAATGAATCCTGGAACAAAAAATAATTCTCATGATGAAGAGACTGAGCTGGGGCAACTCCTGTCACCCAGACCCTCCTCGGGCTACCGGAGCATGCTAAATCCTCCTGAGACCCTGGCCAGCCCTATTTCAGACAGTGCCTCCACTGCTCTGCCCCTGACTATGCCCTACTACCTGGGACCCCCCTGGTTGCCTCACTATGAAGGAATGCTGCATGCCTTCTCCGAATTAAGGGCCAAGATGCTAGCTACCTTCACCCTGTTCCCGCTCGCAGAAGAACAGCAAGTGGGCCTCCTAACCGGGCAGTTAAAGGGACCCGCCCTCCGGGAAGTCAAGTCCTTGCCCCAAGCGGAATGTCAGAATGTGGCCCAAATCCTCAATAGGCTGCGCAATACCTTTGAAAAATGTACTGCCTCTGAGCTGAAGCAGAAATTCTTTGGGAAGCGGGAAGCCCCAAGAGTCCCTCAGAGACTTCACCCTCTGCCTACAGGAGACATGGAAGGCAGTTGTCCGCCTTGATCCTAAAGAGGCTAACAAATCCTGCAGGAACAATTCGTTAACGGGCTTCTGGATAAGCATCACAAATGCCAGTCAAAAATGCTGTCTCTTCAAATGCCTATGCTCGCTTTCTTGAGTTCAAGGAGATTGCTATTGATATTCTGGTAAAACGCCTGCCTGCTGAGCCATCGCAGGGGTCAGGGCCTGCGGATCCGGAAGACACTGCTCCCACCTTCCCTTTGGCACAACCGCTGATGTCTCCTCCACTGTCCGCAGAAGTTGCTGCCTTCACAGAGCAAGTCACCAACCTGGCGGATACAATGAGCAAAATGCTTGAACGACTGGCACAGTTGGAAGTAATTACCCCTGTCAAGAAGAAGAAGCCACCTGATAGCTCCTTGCAGCCAACCACTCCCTGGGACTCCAGGGCCAGGCAGCGCCCCACCATGGCGAAATCCCTGAAACCATGTGATGCAGCTACTGCCCCAGATACGGGCATAAAGAGAACGAATGTCATCAGTTAAACGGCAAACCCTTGAAGCTACGGGACGACCACCAAGGGAAAGACTTCTAAGTCCCCGAGATTCCAATTGGATGCCAAGGTTCATGGGGACTCGCCCCATGCTTCATGTGACCCTACCGGCTTTAATAGATACTGGCTCTCAAGTGACCACCATCTGCAGTGCCACCTTTGAGAAGTGCCGAAGAGGAGCATCCCTCTCACAGCCTCCCAGGGCTTATCTGAATAAAATTGCCACCAATGAAAAGACTGTACCCATCCGCGGCTACTGGGAGCCCACACTAATCATTGGAGACACCGAATTAACCAGACAGGGCATAGTGGTAACACAAGTGCCTGAAGCCTGAAGTAACTTCTCCCTAGTGTTGGGTACCAATGTCCTCCGTAATTGCTATCCTGAAGTGCTGAAGGCTCTACAGAAGTCCTTGCCTACCATGCCTAGTGATTCCCGGAAGGTGATTCAAGAGACCATGCAAGTCCTAGCAGCGCAGCAGAAGTTTGCGGGCCCTAATGGAGAAATTTGCAGAGTCCGGATCAAAGATCCTCAACCTGTCCGCCTTCAACCTGGGACTGAGACTCTGGTGTGGTGCCGAGCCTGCATGGGTGTGCAATGTCAAGACTATCAGGCCATGGTAGGACCTCTGCCAGCTGATGAAGACCTCCCCATTTTGGCAGCCAGGAGTTTAGTCACAGTATCCTGAGGGCAAGTAGCCATCAGACTGCTGAATGTAGGAGATTCCCCGGTGGATCTGAGAAGATACCAAGCCGTGGCCACTCTCTTCGGCATCCATCCTGAGGATCTAGTGGAGACATCACTCCTGCAGAACAAGTCCAGGGTGTCCTGGAGGTTGTTATGAAGCATCACCAGGCCTTCAGTAAACACCCGCTGGATTTTGGACTGACTACCCTGATCCAACACACCATCCCTACTGGCTCTCATCCTCCTATCAAGGATTGGTACCGACCAATTCCTCCAGCCCGTTACCAAGATGTGAAGAAGCTGGTACAAGAGATGAAAACAGCCAATGTTATCCAGGCGGCCCCGCTGGTCCTTGTGAAGAAGAAGGATGGGACCCTTCGCTTCTGGGTTGAATACAGGAAAATCAATAACATCACTCACAAGGACGCGTATCCGCTGCCTCGAATTGAGGAATCCCTTGCGGCCCTAGGGTCGGCGGCATACTTCTCTACCTTGGACCTGACCAGTGGCTGCTGGCAAGTGGCCATGGTGCCAGAAGAAAGGGAAAAGACAGCTTTCACATCCCCCATGGGCCTGTTCAAATTCAACAACATGCCCTTCGGCCTATGCAATGCCCCAGGCACATTTCAACGGTTAATGGAGAGATGCTTGGGTCATCGAAACTTCGAGAGACCGTCTTGCTGTACTTGGACGACATCATCATCTACTCCAAGACTTACGAAGAACACCTCCAACATCTGGCTGAGGTCTTCATAATCCTGACCCAGCATGGGTTGAAGGTTAAGTCGTCCAAGTGCCACCTTCTGCAACCTCAAGTACCTGGGCCATATGGTGAGCGCTAATGGAATTGAGCCAGACCCAGAGAAGATTGCAGCTGTCCATGACGGGGGTCAACCATCAGACATCAAAAGCTTCCTGGGGTTTGCTAGTTACTATAGGTGCTTCATCCCGAAGTTTGCTCAGCTGGCAGCTCCCCTGCAAAAACTCCCAAGGGGACTGCCGAAAGAGGGTCAACGCTCCCGAGCTTCCATTGAATGGACAGCAGAACGAGATGCTGCCTTCCAGATGCTGAAGCAATGGTTGACGACCCCCGGTGTTGGGGTACACAGACTACAATCTGCCTTTTACCCTCTACACCGATGCCAGCAAGAAAGGCCTAGGGGCTGTATTAGCCTAGCTCCAGAATGGAACTGAAAGGGTCATCACCTATGCCAGCCATTCCCTGCAGATATGAATTGGGACATGGAGTCCCCTGATTCCCAGTCCTTACTTCCCCAGACTGACTGGGTTCATGAACATCAGAGGCGCTTGGCAGATGCCAGAGAGATTGTGGACCTTCCGGTGGAGGAGGCCCAAGGGAAACAGAAATGGACTTTGATCGCAATGCTTTCGCTGAGCCTCTTGCCCCTGGATATTGAGTGTGGCTACGCAACAACCATCCCACCAGTAAGCTAGATGGGCGTTGGGAGCGTGAGCCATACCTAGTTAGGGCCAGTCTCTCCACTGAAGTCTACGAGATTTCAAGAGGAGACTGTCCACTGCTCCGGGTACACAGGAACCGGCTGAAGAAATGTCTTCATCCTTTTGCCCCTGTGTCTAGGCCTCTAACCTCAACTCCTAATCCGCATTCCTCCTTGTTTCTTAGAACTTGTGACAGTGCCTCAACTCTGTGTTGTTCTTTCCACCCAAGTAAGAGGTACTGCGGATAGACCATCATCCCCATCACGGTCTCCAATACTGCTACCAGCACCTGTAATCTCCAATGCATCTGAGGCAACTGCGACTCTGACCCCAGTGCCAGCGTTGGGACAGGACAACGAGGAAGTTATTCGTTTTTCTCGGCCGGAACTCTGGAGGTCCCAAAGGGGGACAAAAGGTAAAGCTCCTGTGTACCTGAAGGAGTACCAGCTGGCTCAACGCAGAGACCGGAAGCAGAGGCAGGTATGCTTCTCTGAGACCGGGGTATTCACCACCACTGACTGCGATTCCGAAGAAAATGATGAGTAACCCCTAACGGGCTGTAGCCCTAACAGGTACTGTGACTCTATTGAATATATACTTTATTTTTTTATTACTCCCAGTTGGGCTGCGCGCCCATATACCCTCTGAGCCAGAGACTTTCCTGAGACTCTCCCCCAGTCAAGAGACTTTCGTTGAACTGCTTACCATTGTTATGTGCTATGTTAGCACCAACCTCTGCGGAAGCGGATTTCTCTTCAAAAGGCTCTGTCCCTCCACAGAAGAGGAGACCTTTGTTCCTCTGCACTTTTCCCCACTTCAAGGGCTACGCCCAGAAGATAGACTTTCCTTTTAAAGCCTTCTGAGAAACTGTTGCCGGCTACTACCCAAGGAAAAGCCGCTATTGTATTGCACTTAATGCCTTCCTTTTTAGGTACGGACATTTTTTGCTTGCATTTTCTCTGCCTTTCCCCTGCCTTGCAGGAAAAGAGACATTCTTTATCATTGCTATTACTACCTCGTGTATAATCTACAATGTAATGTTTGCAACATTTAAAATGTTCAATATATGTACCCATTGGGCCATTTAAGCCAATGCGCGTTCTGACCTGTTTGCACAACTGTCGATGTTGTTTATTGCCAGTCAGTTTGCATATAACCTTTTAATAGGCTTTGCAAGTTGTAGTATGACTGTTTGGACTGTCTTTTATATGGAAATCCTGACCACAGGCTTACGCCTCAAACTGAAGCTTCACAAGTTATGGTATTCTGTAAACCGCCCGTCTTTAGGGGATCAGGGGTGTTCGCTTAGAAACACCTAGATGCCATACACACAGGGCAAGACCGTCAGGCGGCAGGTGATGTGTAATGCATCACATGTACTAAATTTAATTTTTTGCCAAGGGCGACGAGTTTTCGAAAAAATATTCAGGCCTTGGTGCAAGGAGTGGATTACAGGACATGACACCACACCTTTCCCTACTATACAGTTGGTTAAAGGGAGTTAGACACCAACTGTCACATTCTGTGTATTTCTGTACTTAATCCAACACCAACCCTGTCTCCAGGTCTCCAGGACCATGGGCGGTTTGTCCCTACACAGCACATAGCCAGCACTTTCCCAAAGAGTGCACTTTATACCATCTACACCTATCTGATCACTATGAATGAGGTAATATTGTTTCTGGTAATGTTTTTATGAAGAAAACTTTGTTCTGGTAGTGTATCGATTTAGGAATCTTGGAATCTGTAATTTACTATTGTTGTAATTTTGGTTCTGGTAACATATCTGTATAGTAACCTTGGTTCCTTTGTAGTAATCTTTTTTTTTTCTGGTAAGATATCTATATTGTAATCTTGGTTCTGGGGCATTGACTATGAAGTTATTAGGCAATGTAGCTATGTAGTAATTTTAATGCTGGTAATGTGCTATATCTAAATAGTAATCTTAGTCTTGATAATGTGCCTAAATAGCAGTCTTGGTTCTGGTAATGTATATATGCAGTCATCTTGGTTTTGGTCCTGTATTTACATATTAACCATGGTTTCAGTTTTGTATCTATGTAGTAGGCTTGGCTCTGGTAATGCATCTATATAGTAATCTTGAGTAGTAACTTGATTCCAGTGCTGTATCTATATAGTAAGATTTGTTTTTATACTGTCTCTACTGTTTTGTTATATTACTGTTTTATGCACTTAATTATTTGGGGAGGCCACAACCTCTTTACAGCCCAGTGTCCATGATAGTCTTAAACTAATGTATTTTATGTGGTGGAGTAAATGATAGGACATTAATTAATATATGACTGGGGCCTTACAAAATATGCCAATCAGGGCCCCAAAATTCCAAGTTGTGGCTCTGGACAGGTAAGTGGGCAGTTAATGTGTCCCATATGTCTTCCAATGAGAGCTGCATGTACTCAAAATAGTCCTATTTGTCTTTGTATGTGACCCGTTTTGGAGGCGGCAAAACAGTCACAACTTCATATGACAGCAGGAACGCAGAGGAGCACGGGTCATGCTGGTACGGAGTGAAGACAACGCTGGGCAGGAACCCTGGAGCACAGACGTACGGGAAAGGACCATTGGATATGGACCACAGGATACGGACCACAGGACACGGACCACAGGTCACGAACCACAGGATAAGGACCACGGGATATGGACCACCGGACACGGACCACAGGATATGGACCATGGGAGGCATCTGAAACTGCACTGGAACACGGAGGCGTCTGGAAACACACAGGAATGGGAGCTAGTGAACACACGGGAGGCTTTCACTTCAGTGGGAAGACTTGAAGATCTGACGGGGAGTGAAGGAAGCCGCCGGGTTATATAGGAATCCCGGAAGTGACCAGCACCAATGGGAAAGATGCTGGCCCTTTAAGTTCTGAGAAGTCAGTGCGCGCATGCCCTAGAAGCGGGCGTGCGGCCTGTAGGCAGGAGGTGTGCGGCCTGCATGCCGGGACCCGGAACACAGACAGAAGCCAGGAGAGGTAAGTGCGGGCAGGGGGACGGTGACAGGCAGCCAGTGGAGCACGGGTGTACCCGCGAGGCGTGGCATGGATCACGGGAGTGCTCGTGACAGTACCCCCCCCCCCCTTAGGGCCCCTCTTCTCTTCTTCTTCTTCAGCCTCTTCTTGCGCCTCCTCCAATTCATCTTGGTGACGGGACACCTGAGGAGGAAAGCAGACACAGGACAAACCTCGATGAGGTGCTTGGACCTGGCAGGGAACAAGCCGAGGATACCCTGGAGACGTCTGGAGAGTCTTTTGGCCAACAGATGGATAACTTTCAATGACTCAACAAGCAGTACAGCTGGAGGCTGAAATGGCGATTGGAAGGCCGGAGCAGTACTGGGAAGCTGTGGAGGCAGGGATGGCTCTTGGGAAACCGGAACAGCAGTGGGAAGTTGTGGAGGCAGGAGCAGTTCTTGGAAAGTTGGGACAGCTTTGGGAAACTGCGGAGGCTGAAATGGCTCTTGAAAAGCCGGAGGTTGGAACGGCTCTTGGCACCTTGGAGAATGGAGCGGTTCTTGGCACAACGGAAACTGGAGCAACTCTTGGCACATCGGTGACTGGAGCGACTCTTGGTATACCAGAGATTGGAACGGCTCATGGCACATTGAAAACTGGAGTGGCTCTTGGCACATCGGAGAATGGAGCGGCACTTGGCACATAGGAGAGGCCTCTGGGAAGACCGGAGACTTTGGTATGGCTAGATGGAGAGCCGGAGACTCTGGAGCGGCTCCTGGGAGAGCCGGAGACTCTGGAGCGGCTCCAAAGGAGAGCCAGAGACTCTGGAGGGGCTCCTGGGAAAGCCAGAGACTCTGGAGTGGCTCCTAGGAGAGCCGGAGACTCTGGAGTGGCTTCTGGGAGAGTCCGAGATTCTGGACCGTCTTCTGGGAGAGCCAGAGACTCTGGAGCGGCTTCTAGGAGAGCCGGAGACTATGGAGTGGCTTTGGGGCGAGCCACAGACTCTGGAGCAGGTCTTCTATCTTTATGGGCTGTAAGTGACTAGTAGGGATAGTCTGGCTTCCTGTTGGGTCTCCTTATATGTGAGTGAATGCTCTGCTGAATGTTGATGGCTGCTGCTTTTCTTTTTTGGTTGTCAGTCACTTTTGGTCTGTAGCCCAACTGGAGAAATATAGACCTTAGCTCCAGGAGGTGTTTTTCCAGATCTGTAGCATAGTATAGCGTATAGCCTGGCTGTATATGATAGATTGTCTGGTATCTTTGGGGTGGAAGCTGTTATTACTCAGGTAGGATGTTCTGTCTATTGGTTTATGGAATATAGTTGTGGTTAAGTGGCTGTCTTTAATTTGTATTGTGGAATTTAAAAAGTGTATTTCCTTATCTGAATAGCTTAGTTTCAGATTTATAGTGGGGTGAAAGTTGTTGTAACCCTCATGGAATTGAAGCAGGGCCTCCTCACCTGAAGTCCAGATCATCAGAATGTCATCAATATAACTGAAGTAGATCATGGGTTCACGAGATCAAGTGGCCTTGGTCTCCGTCTTTAAAAAAGCACTTTACGGACATATTAAAGATGGCCTGTCTGCAGGAGACCTGCCGACTTCCCTGAGTGGTCTCATCTCCTTGGCTCCTCAGATTGAAATCTGTTTCTCAGAGCATTTGGAGGAACAGCGTATTGAACAAGCGCAGGTCAGGATCTGTCAACTGGCACCAGTCTTTGAAAGGACACAACAGCTTTCCTCTTTGTCTGCTACAGAGGAGGCCATGCAGGTGGATAAAGCACGTCACACCAAGAATGCTCCAAACATTGTCTCTATTGTGCCAGCCCCGAGCACTTCCTTGGGACTTGTCCACTACATCCACAGTGTCCGAGAAACGCACCTAGGGTTCTTGGGAGAAGCGTCCCTAGGTAAGAACAAAGCTTCTCCATGCCTGAATATCCCAGTTCTCATCAGCTCTGGAACAAGTGGCCAGTTTCAAGTTGCAGCCTTCTTCAATTCCGGCTCTGCAGCATCACCTTCCATGAT
Source organism: Engystomops pustulosus (assembly GCF_040894005.1). Classification (NCBI taxonomy): domain Eukaryota; kingdom Metazoa; phylum Chordata; class Amphibia; order Anura; family Leptodactylidae; genus Engystomops; species Engystomops pustulosus. Next base: position 166,245,268 of record NC_092411.1, on the reverse strand, counting down.
CCATCAGTGGGCATATCCTCTGTGATCCAGCCCAGCACTGCATCGAGTCTCTATTTCTGAAAGTTGGGGCATTGCACAAGGAGAGACTGTCATTTTACATGCTACCCTGATCCACGTCTTCCGACCTTCTGGGTCTTCCGGTCCCAACGCCTCTTATCTGTGCTAAACTGGCAGATGGGAGAGGTTCTACGCTGGGGACCGAAATGCCCGTCATGCTGTTTGGTGATACCTCATCCTGTATCCACCATGACGGTGTACTCAAAGCCTCAGGTGGGTGTCCACGCCCCAAATATGGACTTTGCGGATATCTTCTCAGAAAAGTAAGCGAGACTCTGCCACCTCACCGGCCCTATAACCAGGCACAGCCCCGCCACGGGGTCGGTAGTATCCTCTGTCAGTAACTGAAGCCTATAGGCTTATACGCGGATGACATAATCTTCATGTGTACGGACATAATTCATGTATAATTCATGTGTACGGACATAATCTTCATGTGTATTTCTGGCCCTATTTGAATCCCTTTGATTTTAGAGTGTAGCCTTATTGCCTGGGCCAGTGGTTCCATTACCATAGCGAATATTACTGGCGATAGGGGGCATCCCTGTCTGGTACCATTAGATATTTTAAACCCGGTTGACAGGGAAACCCGCCCATTTGGATTTGACAAAACCAAAGGTACCCCTTTAAAAGAAAAAGGGGGAAGGGGGATGGAGGCACTATTGAATAAGTAGGACAAACCAACTAGCGTTAAATCAAACAAGATGTATAAATACAAATGGTAAGGGGAGGTAGTAGGCATAGACTGTGCAGGGAGTATAGAGAGGCACACAGATGTCAGATGAAGGCTCTGTTTGAGCCGAAACGTGCGTCGGGGCTGCCGTCATCCCGGATAGCAGAGGTCTTCACACTAATATTTATTGGTAAGGTATTACTATTAATCCATCTGTTGACTACATATGTCCAGTACAGAGACATCTGTGTGCCTCTCTATACTCCCTGCACAGTCTATGCCTACTACCTCCCCTTACCATTTGTATTTATATACGTATCTTGATTACCTGTATTTCCTCCAATTCTGTCCGGGGTGACGACTTTATCTCATCTGTGTCACCGCTTTGTACTGCACATTTCTCAAAGCACCTTACTCAGGGTGCCCATTAATGCTTTTATTAATATGTTTTAACTTTTCATCAATAAAGTGTTTGATTTAACTCTAGTTGGTTTGTCCTACCTATTCAATAGTGCCTCCATCCCCCTTTTTCTTTTAAAGGGGTACCTTTGGTTTTGTCCGTGTTTATTGGAAGCATTATCTGGTGTGATTATTACCATACTGTTGCCAATATATACATAAACATTTATCATACTGACTCTTACTAGTCACATCTGTCTGGTATCTCTACCCTCCTTTTTCCCTCTTCCTGATTCTTCCATTTTTTTCCCATTTGGATTTGAGTACAGGGCCATTATGGCGCTTAGGATTGCTCCTCTCAGACCGAATTTCTGTAACGTGGCCTCCATGTACCCCCAGTGTATTCTATCAAATGCTTTTCCAGTATCTAAGGATACGAACACACTGGGTGTCAAGGACGTCTGAGCTGCCTGTAATAAGTCTATTACTCTTCTTGTGCCATCTCTGGCTTGTCTTCCAGACACAAATTCCACCTGATCTGTTGCTATAACTGTTGGTTGTACCTTATTTAATATAATGAACAAGATTTTGGAGTATATTTTTATGTTGCTGTTCTCTAATTTATTAGCCGGTTTACCTGGTTTTGGTAGTGTGATTATTGTTGCTGCTAAATTTTCTGGTGAAATGTTGCCTTTCTTTTGCCAAAATTTATATGATCTTTTTAAGTATGGAAAAAGCTGAATCGCGAATTGCTTATAGTGTTCATTCGGTAACCCATCTGGACCCAGGGACTTATTTAGTTTTATTGTCTTAACTACTCCCTCTATTTCTCCTATTGTAAGTGGGCTGTTTAAGTTCTCTATTTGTTCTTCTGAGAGACTTGGTAGGTTAATGGTTTTTTAAAAATTTTGTACCATCGTTGCCGTTGGTTGGATCTCTGCCTTTTCATCTTTTAGGTTGCATAATTTAGCGTAGTATGTTTGGAAAGCTTCCACCATCTCAATTGGATTTTTACTAAATTTATTCACTGGGTATTGCAGAGTTTCTATTTTATTCTTGGCGTAGCTTATTTTAACTCTCTTTGCCAATAGTTTACTTGCTTTATCCCCCATTGAGTAAAACTTTATTTTACATCTACTCATATCTTGGGCATATCTTTGGAGGAGTAGTGTGCGTAGCTGTAATCTTATTTCTGTCAACTCTTTTGTACCCTCTGGACAGAAGAGAAACAATGATGCCAAGCACCAGCCTCCTTTTAACCTCTTAATGACCGCCCTATCGGCTTTTTACGGCTGTCATTAAGGGTACTTCTTCTGACGCGTACGCCTTTCTACGGCGGCGCGTCAGAAGAAGTTTTCGGGACACCGGGTCAGTATAGTGCCGGTGTCGGGCTGTGATATCACAGCCCAGACCCGGCACTAACACCCGGGATCGGAAAAACTCCGATCCCGGGTGTTTAACCCCTTACAAGTGTGTGCAAGTGTGTCCCCCGTGGATCGGACCCCCCCGGTGTGCTTACCGGGGGATCCGATCCCTCCTGCCTCAGCCCCGGGTTCCGACGAGTGACCCGGGGCTGTCGGCTCCTCTCTGTGCCGGGTTCCACCTCCTGGCAGGACCCGGCTGTGTGTAACTGAGCATGCTCAGCATGCTCAGTTACTTACAGTATACACTGCAATACAAGTGTATTGCAGTGTAAAGGCTTGAATAAGCGATCGGATGATCGCTTATTCAAGCCAAGAAGTAGAAAGTGTAAAAAAAAATTTAAAAAAAATTAAATATTTTTATAATATAATTAAATAAATAAATAAAATAAAAGTCCCATAATCTCCCTAGTAACACATAAAATGCAAATAAAGTAAATAAAACACAAAAACACGTACATATTTGGTATCACCGCGTCCGTATTAATCTGTACAATAAATCTAAATCGATATTGAACCCGCTTGGTGAACTACGTAAAAAAAAAAACTCGAAAAACTTCCCATAATATACAATTTTCCATCAAACACCATCACAAAAAATGTTCTAAAAAGTGATCAAAAAAAGTTACGTTCCCTAATATGATACGACTGAAAAGAACAACTGTTTTCGCAAAAAATAAGCCCTCAACCAGATCTGACAACAGAAAAATACAGAAGTTATAGCCCTGAAAAGTTGTCAATAGTAAAAACAATGCGATTTTCTCCAATATTGGTTTTGCTCAGGAAAATTGAGCAAAAATAAGAAAAACTATATAAATGAGGTAACACCGCAATCGTAGTGAACCAGAGAATAAAGTTAAAATATTATTTTTACGTTACGGTGAGCGGGGGGAAAAAAATGCTAACAATCCAAAATAAAAATTGATGATTTTGTTTGTGTCCCACTTGAAATAGTTAATAAAATCTCATGAATAAGCTTTAGACTCCCAAAATAAATTATCTATACATTGTATCTCATCCCGTACATAATGAGCCCTCATATGTTCGCATTACCAAAAAAAATTAAAATTTATAGGTTGTACAATGTGACAATACAAATCTGCTGTGAATGGCGCCTCCATTTATTCTATACTCGGCCGTGCGCCCGTACAGCAGTTTACCACCACATATGGGGTATCAGTAAACTCGGGAGGAATTGGGCATCAAGCGTTGCAGTGCGTTTCATCATTTAATTTATTCTGAAAATGTCAGTTTTGGCCTAAATTAATGTATTTTCCAAAAAAATTCTATAGTTTCTAAATCGCAGGTCCATATTTTTTAACCCATGTGAAACACTTAAAGGGTTAATAGACTTAATAGAAGTTGTTTTACATATGTTGAGGGGTGAACTTTCTATAGTGGGGTAATTTATGGGGTTTTACTATTATTTAGGCCTCTCAAAGTCACTTGAAAGCTGAGTTGTCCCTCAAAATGTGAGTTTTGGCAATTTTCATGAAAATAAGAAAAATTGCACCTAAAGTTCTGCGCCTCATAACATCCTAGAAAAATGACTGGAAGCATAAAATATCATCCCAACATAAAGCAGATATTCTGTAAATGTTAATTATCAAACTTTTTGGGTAGTTTTACATCTTGTCTGGAAACCAGAACATTTCAAACTTGGAAAATTTTGCCAAATTTTCACTTTTTTTCAGAATGAAACGCAAAACTTATCACTTAAATTTTATAACTAACATGAAGTACAATGTGTCACGAGAAAACATTCTCAAAATCACCCGGATATGTTAAAGCGTTCCGAAGTTATAACCAATTATCGTGAGACATGTCAGATTTGAAAAATCGAGTCTGGTCATTGAGCTGAAAACTAGTGTCGGTGATAAGGGGTTAAAGTGTCCAGTGGTGTGATTGTTACTTAATCATGACAGATTGATCTCCAGCCCTGTCCTCATCAACACCCACACCTGTGTTAATGAAGCAATGACTGAAACGATGTTAGCTGCTCCTTTCAAGGCAGGCCTGGAATGAAGTTGAAATGTGTTTTGCAGGAAAAAGTTCATTTTCTAGGCAAATATTGACTTTGCAATTAATCGCCTATATGCCAAGCTCGAAAAGTGCCAGTTCTACCAAAAGAGTCTTCCATTCGTCGGGTATGTCATCCCTGACAGTAGTCTACAGATGGATCCCACAAAGTTGTCTGCGGTACTTCAGGGGCCTTGCCCAATGGGACTTTTGTGCTATCCAGAGATTCCTGGGCTTCACTAACTACTACCGGCAGTTCATACTGCATTTTACCTCTCTCATGTCTCCCATTGTGGTGCTGACTAAGAAAAACACTGATCCAAAACTCTGGCCTACGGCGGCTGAAGAAGTTTTCTTCAAGCTGAAGTCTGTCTTAGGTTCTGCTTCCGTTTTCATCCAGCCTGATACTGATCGACTGTTCCTGCTAGAGGTTGATGCCTCCTTGGTTGGTGCTGGATCCGTTTTCACCCAGAAAGGACCCAAAGGTTGAACCCTCACCTGCGGCTTCTTCTCAAAGACTTTCTCAGCCGCAGAGAGGTATTATTCTATAGGTGATGAGGGGCTTCTGGCTATAAAGCTAGCTTTAGAAGAACGGTGTTATCTTCTGGAAGGAGCACGTTATCCAGTCTGCATCTACACAGATCACAAGAATCTCCTATATCTCCAGACTGCTCAGTGCCTCAAGCCTCGACAGGCCTCGGTTGTCCCTATTCTTCTCCCGCTTCAACTTCATGATACATTTCGATCCTGCAGAGAAGAATGTTAAGGCCAATGCCCTCTCTTGTTCCTCAGATGTAATAGGGGAAGAACGAGCTACTAGACATATTGTTCATCCTAAACGGCTGGTTGCTGCCACTCTTGTGGACCTACGGCAGCTTCCTCCTGGCAAGACCTATTTCTGACCTGCTCTTCGGAAGATACTAATTTGGGGACTGTCAGGACTGGGAGTCTGTGGACCCTGTGGACCACTGCAGGAAATGGCACTAGCCGACAGTCTGATACCGGAGTCTAAGTGGCACCTGGTCTTCACCAGACACCACCTCAAGGAGGGATGGTCTTGCTGCGGCAGGTACCACCAGGTCATTCAACAGGTGGGACGAGCCCGCTGTGGGTTCCAAGGTAGTAATGCAGGAGACTGTACCCGGGGAGACAGCAGAAGAACATCACAGTAAGGCACACTAGGACTCACGCCAGGAATCGCAGGAGCTGGCATACGGATCAGGAACACAGCAACGGACTGGCACATGGATCAGAAACACAGGAACGGACTGGCACACGGGTCAGGAACACAGAAAAGGACTGGCACATCGGACAGCAGGATACACAGGAATGCAGGATACACAGGAACACAGGATACACAGGGGGGGGCTTTCTCTTCAGGGGGTGGCTTGAAGATCCGGCAAGGGTCACAGGAAGAAGCAGGCACTAAATTTTTTGCGAGCTGGTGTGCATGCCCTTGGAGAAGCCCAACATCCCCTGGAGGAAGCAACGGCGAAATGTACGTCAGGGTGCTGTCGTGGTGGTCCTTTTTATTGGAATTTTGGTATCATGCAACACCCGGGTGGGTAATGTGATGGTTTACTGCCAAAATTGGTTACTCTGATTATTGTAAACTTGTGCATTGTGAAATGCTTGTTATGTATCTGAATACTGGAGACCATCGCCACATCTCTGTTCTTGTGGATTTTATTGTATGTTTTTAACTTGGTATTTTTTGATGGCCATATTTTGTGTTAATAAAGTTTGTATAATTATTTCATTGAATTTAGTGGTAAAGTGTATGATTTATTGATTATGAATACTTAGCAATCACATGATTGCTTGTTCAAGTCCCATGGTGGAAATAGTGAAAAAGTAAAAAAAAAAAACAGATGTTTTTCAATAGAAAATAAAGTAATAAATCAGTAAAAATGCCCAAAAGCCCCATAACATATAAAGAGACATATAATGCAAAAACGTCTAAATCATAAAACAAACCCCAAATATATAGTATCACCACGTCCATAACAACCAGTAAATAATTATTGAACCTGCACGATGAATGCCGTTAAAAAAAACTGTTATAAACCCTCCAAAAATTATGATTTTTACCTATTCAATCCCAATCCCAAAATGCAGTAAAAAGTGATCAAAAACATATGTACTACAGATTGATACTGGTGCAGAGAACAACATGCCCCACAAAAAACAAATGCCTACGTAGCCAAAAAAGTAACAACAGACAGCAATGCAAAAATGATAGATGTTTCCCACATTAGGGTTTTATTTGACAAATTTAGTAAAGCGTAAGAAAAAATATTCAAGTATGGTATTCCCGTAATCGTATTGACTAGAGATGAGAGAGCACTAAAATGCTCGGGTACTCGTTATTCGAGACGAACTTTTCCCGATACTCGAGTGCTCGTCTCGAATAACGAGCCCCATTGAAGTCAATGGGAGACTCGAGCATTTTTCAAGGGGACCAAGGCTCTGCACAGGGAAGCTTGGCCAAACACCTGGGAACCTCAGAAAAGGATGGAAACACCACGGAAATGGACAGGAAACAGCAGGGGCAGCATGCATGGATGCCTCTGAGGCTGCTTAAATGCACCATTATGCCAAAATTATGGGCAACAGTATGGCCATGACAGAGTGACAGAATGAAGCTAGATAGCATCTAAAACATCCAATAATTGACCCTGACACTATAGGGGACGGCATGCAGAGGCAGCGGCAGCAGCGGCAGGCTAGAGAGTGGCATGGCGACTCAGTCCTAAATGGACTCAGGCTTCAAACCAGAGAGGAACCAAAGGAGGTGAGCAAGAAGCGCTCAAATAATATCGGTACATGATAAAAGTTTGCCAGTATATTTTGTGGATTACACAGCAGGGTGGCGACAAAGTTAACATGGAAGCCATGAAAACAACCCAAAATTCTGCCTGACACTATGTTAGTTGGATCTTGGCATGGAGCTGGCGCTCCGCTGCCAGGCGAGCTTTTGCCAATCCAAGCCCCTGTCTCTAGGCTACTCCCCAAACAGCACTTCTAAGAACCTTTTGTATAATATCAAGTGTAGTAGCGTTCTTATAAGTTTGGGATATGGCGGGTGAGGGGAATGTAAACAGATGCGCAAGAAGCGCTGAAATAATATCGGTAAATGATAAAAGTTTGCCAGTATATTTTGTGGATTACACAGCAGGGTGGCGACAAAGTTAACAAGTTTGATGTGGAATGCCCTGTAATAGCTCTTGGGCGGTGTGCCTTTTATCGCCTAGGCTCAGCAGTTTGAGCACCGCCTGCTGTCGCTTAGCGACGGCACTGCTGCTGTGCCTAGAGCTACCGACTGAAGGCGCCATGGCCACGGATGGTAATTCGGAGGAGGAGGAGGTGGAGGAGGGGTGGGAGGAGGAGGAGGTATACTAGGCCTTTGAGACCTGGACCGAGGTAGGCCCCGCAATCCTCTGCGTCGGCAGTATATGACCAGCCCCAGGGTCAGACTCGGTCCCAGCCTGCACCAAGTTAAGTGTAGTAGCGTTCTTATAAGTTTGGGATATGGCGGGTGAGGGGAATGTAAACAGATGCGCAAGAAGCGCATGATGCGCATGGAGCTGGCGCTCCGCTGCCAGGCGAGCTTTCGCCAATCCAAGCCCCTGTCTCTAGGCTACTCCCCAAACAGCACTTCTAAGAGAACCTTTTGTATAAGATCAAGTGTAGTAGCGTTCTTATAAGTTTAGGATATGGCGGGTGAGGGGAATGAAAACAGATGCGCAAGAAGCGCTGAAATAATATTGGTAAATGATAAAAGTTTGCCAGTATATTTTGTGGATAACAAAGTTAACAACTTTGATGTGGAATCCATGAAAACAACCCAAATTTCTGCCTGACACACCTCGTTTGATAAGGGGACAATGTATGGAGGCAGCTATATGGACGACTTTTGGAGGTAGCAATGGAGGCTGCTATGGAGACAATTTAATTTGGATAGTGCCTGTATGTGGCAGTCCAAAAAAGTTTTCAAACCAGAGGAGCAGGTAGGTGGCCCTCCAGAAAAATGAAATAGATTGAGTGCCTGTATGTGGCAGTCCTAAAAAGTTTTCAAACCAGAGGAGCAGGTAGGTGGCCCTCCAGAAAAATGAAATAGATTGAGTGCCTGTATGTGGCAGTCCAAAAAAGTTTTCAAACCAGAGGAGCAGGTAGGTGGCCCTCCAGAAAAATGAAATAGATTGAGTGCCTGTATGTGGCAGTCCTAAAAAGTTTTCAAACCAGGGGAGCAGGTAGGTGGCCCTCCAGAAAAATTGAATAGATTGAGTTCCTGTATGTGGCACTCCCAAAAATTGTTTAAAACAGAGGACCGGGTAGGTGGCCCTCCAGAAAAATTAAATGCATAAAGTACTATAGCTAGAGCCAGTGGGCCCTGTCAAAAAATAGCCAGTTTCCTCTGCTTTAGTGTACAAAGAGGAGGAGAAGGAGGAAAATGAGGAGGAGGAGGAGTGCATAAATTATTCAGGTTGAGCTTCCTTCACCTGGTGGAGATTGGAAATTATGAGAAATCCAGGCTTTATTCATCTTAATAAGCGTCAGCCTGTCAGCGCTGTCAGTCGACAGGCGTGTACGCTTATCGGTGATGATGCCACCAGCTGCACTGAAAACCCGCTCGGACAACACGCTAGCGGCAGGGCAGGCAAGAACCTCCAAGGCGTACAGCGCCAGTTCGTGCCACATGTCCAGCTTTGAAACCCAGTAGTTGTAGGGAGCTGTGTGATCATTTAGGACGATGGTATGGTCAGCTACGTACTCCCTCACCATCTTTCTGTAAAGATCAGCCCTACTCTGCCGAGACTGGGGACAGGTGACAGTGTCTTGCTGGGGTGACATAAAGCTGGCAAAAGCCTTGTAAAGCGTACCCTTGCCAGTGCTGGACAAGCTGCCTGCTCGCCTACTCTCCCTCGCTACTTGTCCCGCAGAACTACGCACTCTGCCGCTAGCGCTGTCAGAAGGGAAATAGTGTTTCAGCTTGTGCACCAGGGCCTGCTGGTATTCATGCATTCTCACACTCCTTTCCTCTCCAGGGATGAGAGTGGAAAGATTTTGCTTGTACCGTGGGTCCAGGAGAGTGAATACCCAGTAATCGGTGCTGGAATAAATTCTTTGAACGCGAGGGTCACGGGATAGGCAGCCTAGCATGAAATCTGCCATATGCGCCAGAGTACCAACGCGTAAGAATTCACTCCCCTCACTGGCCTGACTGTCCATTTCCTCCTCCTCCAACTCCTCTTCTTCTGCCCATACACGCTGAACAGTGAAGGACTGAACAATCGTCCCCTCTTGTGTCTCGCCAACATTCTCCTCCTCTTCCTCCTCATCCTCCTCCACCTCCACCTCCTCCGATATGCGCTGAGAAACAGACCTAAGGGTGCTTTGGCTATCAACAAGGGAATCTTCTTCCCCCGTCTCTTGTGACGAGCGCAAAGCTTCCGACTTCATGCTGATCAGAGAGTTTTTCAACAGGCCAAGCAGCGGGATGGTGAGGCTGATGATGGCGGCATCGCCACTGACCATCTGTGTTGACTCCTCGAAGTTACTCAGCACCTGACACATATCAGACATCCACGTCCACTCCTCATTGTAGACTTGAGGAAGCTGACTGACCTGACTACCAGTTCTGGTGGAAGTTGACATCTGGCAGTCTACAATCGCTCTGCGCTGCTGGCAAACTCTGGATAACATGGTTAATGTTGAATTCCACCTCGTGGGCACGTCGCACAACAGTCGGTGAGCGGGCAGTTGGAGGCGGCGCTGCGCTGCCCTGAGAGTGGCAGCATCTATGCTGGACTTCCTGAAATGCGCACAGATGCGGCGCACCTTCGTGAGCAAATCAGACAGATTGGGGTATGTCTTGAGGAAACGCTGAACTATCAGATTTAACACATGGGCCAGGCATGGCACATGTGTCAGTCTGCCGAGTTGCACAGCCGCCACCAGGTTACGGCCGTTGTCACACACAACCATGCCTGGCTTCAGGTTCAGCGGTGCCAGCCACAGATCAGTCTGCGCCGTGATGCCCTGTAATACCTCTTGGGCGGTGTGCCTTTTATCGCCTAGGCTCAGCAGTTTGAGCACCGCCTGCTGTCGCTTAGCGACGGCACTGCTGCTGTGCCTAGAGCTACCGACTGATGGCGGCATGCCCACGGATGGTAGTTCGGAGGAGGAGGTGGAGGAGGGGTGGGAGGAGGAGGAGGCATAGTAGGCCTGAAAGACCTGGACCGAGGTAGGCCCCGCAATCCTCGGCGTCGGCAGTATATGACCAGCCGCAGGGTCAGACTCGGTCCCAGCCTCCACCAAGTTAACCCAATGTGCCGTCAGCGATAGATAGTGGCCCTGCCCGGCAGCACTCGTCCACGTGTCCGTGGTCAGGTGGATCTTGTCAGAAACGGCGTTGGTCAGGGCACGGATGATGTTGTCTGACACGTGCTGGTGCAGGGCTGGGACGGCACATCGGGAAAAGTAGTGGCGGCTGGGGACCGAATACCGAGGGGCGGCCGTCGCCATGAGGTTGCGAAAGGCCTCGGTCTCTACTAGCCTATAGGGCAGCATCTCCAGGCTAAGCAATCTGGAGATGTGGACATTAAGGGCTTGGGCGTGCGGGTGGGTTGCACTATATTTCCGTTTCCGCTCCAGCGTCTGGGGTATGGAAAGCTGAACGCTGGTGGATGCTGTGGAGGATCGTGGAGGCGACGATGGGGTTTTTGTGCCAGGGTCCTGGGCAGGGGGCTGACTATCAGCTGAAACAGGGGAAGGAGCAGTGGTGTGCACGGCCGGAGGTGAACGGGCTTGGTGCCACTGAGTGGGGTGTTTAGCATTCATATGCCTGCGCATACTGGTGGTAGTTAAGCTAGTAGTGGTGGAACCCCTGCTGATCCTGGTTTGGCAAAGGTTGCACACCACAGTCCGTCGGTCATCCGGTGTTTCCTTAAAGAACCTCCAGACTTCTGAAAATCTAGCCCTCGCCGCGGGAGCCCTCGCCACGGGAGCTTCACTACGTGACACATTTGGCGCTGATGCACCTGCTCTGGCCCTGCCCCTCCGTCTGGCCCCACCACTGCCTCTTCCAACCTGTTCTGGTCGAGGACTCTCCTCCGTCTCAGAAGCACTGTGTTCACCCGGCCTCTCAACCCAGCTTGGGTCTGTCACCTCATCATCCTCCGATCCCTCAGTCTGCTCCCCCCTCGGACTTCCTGCCCTGACAACAACTTCACCACTGTCTGACAACCGTGTCTCCTCATCGTCGGACACCTCTTTACACACTTCTTCCACTACGTCAAGAAAGTCATCATCA